>NW_026129435.1:0-55457 GCF_022985175.1 Labeo rohita | reverse complement strand
CACCACAGTTCCTGACACCTTTTGATCAGTGACCCACACCTGGTTGCCAAGTGAGAGCTTGTGCAGGATATGCACACAATGACGTTTATTGAAACATCTCATGTCTGCACTTCTTTTCTCTCTTTCACGAGCACTTACAGTGGTGCTATCAGGTAAAGAAGGGTCCAGCAACCTGGGAAGGGTTGGCACAGTGGTACGAAGACGACTTCCCATTAACAACTGGGCTGGGCTGTACCCGTTATGCAAAGGAGTTGACCTGTACGACAGTAACGCAAGGTAAGGATCTTGAGCCTTTTTGAGGAGGTTTTTTACTGTCTGTACAGCACGTTCAGCCTCTCCGTTACTGTGTGGATGCTTTGGGCTGCTGGTAACATGTTTGAATCCATAAGTAGCTGTGAATTCCGAGAAAGTACTGGATGAGAATTGTGGCCCATTATCGCTCACTAAAGTCTCTGGAATCCTATGACATGCGAAGATAGATTTTAGATGCATAGTGACATCTGCAGAGCTGGTGAGTGAAAGGTTTGCCACCTCGATGTACCATGAATAGTAATCCGCAACTAAAAGGTATGTTTTCCCTTTCAAGACAAACAGATCCGTCCCTAACTTTTGCCAGGGTCTCTCTGGAAACTCTGTTGGGATCAAAGATTCAGCATGATTGGTGCGCTCTCTTATGCAAGCATGACATTTCAAGACAAACTCGTTCAACTGCTGACTAAGTCCCAGCCACCACATGCTTTGCCATGCACGTTCCCTGCATTTAGCCACTCCTTGATGTCCTTTGTGCAGCCTAGCAAAGACTTTGTTTCGCAATGCAGAAGGAATAACGAGTCTTGTACCTTTTAGAAGAAGGCCACCATGGACTGACAGGTACGCTCTTTCAGGCCAGTATAGTTTCTCAGCCCTTGTGCAACGTCCAGACTTGGGCCACCCACCTTGACACATTTTCATAATGCTTAAACACACTGTCTAATTTGAGGAGTTCTCTCAGGTTGTCAAGGAAAGATAGGCTTGCTGGGAGATGCTCCATGACGTTGTCAACATAAATGTTAGTGCTTTCCATGAGCTCCTCATCCATGTTCTCTTTGACAGCAGTTAATGGGGCACATGACAGAGTGTCTGCAGTCCAGAAGCTCTTTCTGGGAACATGAGAAATCTTGTATGAATTACGCATCGATCTCACCTGGAAGCACTGGATGCAGGGAGGTAGAGCGTCCAGTTCTTGGCCACCTAGAAGACTGTCATTAAGGGTTTATGGTCAGTTTCTATCACAAAGTGTTGGCCAATCAAAAAGTCATGAAATCTCTCACATACCCAAGGTCAGGCCAAGGGTCTCCTTTTCTACCTGTACGTATCTTTGTTCAACAGGAGTTAGAGACCATGACGCATAGGCAAAAGGTCTCCAGTCGTCACTTTCTTGTTGTAGCAGGACTGCGCCAAGTCCATATGATGACGCATCTGCTGATACTTTGATTGGCTTATCCGCATCGTACAGGGTCAGCACTGGTGCAGATGACAAGTCTTTTTTCAAGTCTTGAAAAGCTTTGACTTTTGCTTCATGCCAGAACCAACAGTTTTTCTTGGAAAGAAGATCCCTGAGAGGTTTATCCTCTTCTGCCAGATGGGGGATAAATTTTCCCAGCTGGTTGACCATTCCAAGAAAGCTCCTGAGCTCACTGATGTTAGATGGCTCGGGCATCTCTTGGACGGCAATGGTCTTAGCTGGGTCTGGTCGCACACCTGAGCCTGATATAATGTGTCCAAGAAACTTGAATTGACGCTGCGACAAGGCACATTTGTCTAAGTTGAGGGTAACTTCTTTTGGACTAACTTCATCGTGCTCCTCTTGAGAACCCCCCCACACGAGTACATCGTCCATATGGCAGACCACTCTGTCCAGGCCATTAGTGACTTCAGTTACCATGTGGTTTTGGAAGTGTTCAGGTGCCGATGCGATACCGAATGGCAGACGATTGAAGTAGTACCACCCGAACGGTGTGATAAAAGTTGTCAGCTTGGCGGACTGTTCAGCTAGAGGGATTTGCCAAAATCCCATGTTTGCGTCGAGCTTGCTAAAAAGACAAGCTTCTGCTAACTGTCCGAGGGTCTGTTCAACGGAGGGAGGAATGTATTTCTCCCTTCGCGCCGATTCATTGAGCTTCGTCAAATCAACGCAGATTCGTGGGTCACCCGACTTTTTAGGCACCACAACAATGCCTGCACACCACTCTGTGGGCTCCTCTACCCTGCTTATGACCCCCAAATGCTTCATGCGTTGCTGTTCATTTTCAACTTTAGGCATGAGTAGAAGAGGGATGCGCCGTGGGGTTTTAAGGGAAAATGGGACAGCTCCTGGGCTCAATTTAATAGTGTACGGTCTCAGTATCAGTCCTAGCCCACTGCACAACTTAGGATACCGTTCCTGTAAAGTATGAATGCTTATGTCATCAACGCGTGTGACAAGACCCAGCTTTGTGATGGCAGGTCTGCCTAACAGTGCCGAATGCAGACTTTTAACAACATACACCTCCTACAATGTATGCTTGTCACCTGAAAATCTCATGGAACACATGGTCTGGCATAACAATGACATCAGCGCCTGTGTCAATTTTGAACTGCACATCACAATCTTTTATTTTAATGTCAATTATCCAGGGTCACCCTCAGCAATCACTGTGCCAAAAAATATGCCAGGGTCCTGTTCTTGGATCTCGTTCACCATTCTGGATGAAACACACTCTACAGAACTGTATTTGCAGGGCAGTGTGCTTTTGGGTGAGATGGGCTTTTTCCACACTTATGACATCTTGAATGTGACTGTTTACATTTTTCTTTTGCTCCATAGCCACCTTTATCTCTCTGTCTGCTTTGAGTTGGTTTGTTTCTGCTTATGACTCTGTCTACAAAGCCAGATGTTCTAACAGCACATTCACCACGCAGGTTACTCTGCTGCTGCTTCGCTGCTTCAGTCTGTCTCACCATATCAATAACTTTTTCCAGCGTTAGATCTTTATCTAGCTGCATTTGCTCTGACAGACGTAAATTGTTCAAACTAACAACTAATCTGTCTCTGATGAGTTCGTCGTATAGTGGTCCATATTTGCAGTGCTCTGCCAAGGACAACAATGCAGTCACAAAAGAGTCAACCGACTCATTTTCCCCTTGTTTTCTCATGTTGAAGCGTGCTCTTTCGTAAATGACATTTTTCTTTACAACAAACAACATGTGAAATCCCTCCTTCACTGCGTCATACTGCTGCATGTTTTAATTTGGCAAATTTAATCCTTTCAGAATGTCGTCCACTTCATCAGCACCATACAGCACATGAAAGTATTTATCTGATTGTCTTGCAAGGAAGCGTGGAGATTACTGGCCTGACGGAAACGTTCGTAACATCTGATCCATCTTTCCCATTCATGGGGTTTGGAGAAGTTAAATGGCTCAGGTGGCTGGATGCTGAATGTAGCACATGGGTTGGCTGCTTTCTGTCAGTTGTAATGAACGTTCCACTGAACGACATGTTGAAGAACCCAAGTGCAGTTTATTAAGTAATTAAACAATAAACAAAGGCTAGGCTTAACTCTCTTAACTTGACAGCAGGGTTACAAACATTCAAGGGATTGTGTGTTCGACTTAACGCAGCACTGCGTAGCTTGATCAAATTTTGACTTGAAGCAGTGTGTGCTGGTTAGAAATTTTGTCTTGAGACGGCGCCTCATGACTGTCACGTGTGGCATCAAAGTACTGCGATAGCGATTCGAGAGCAGCCGGCTGACGCAGTTTCTCCAGAGCGGCTGCAGGAGCTCTGATGACAACACAGGTGTTTCACGATTTGCCAAATTCACCACATGACAACGATCATGTGTGTTTCAGGTTTATTCTAACATCCTCAAGTCAAATAATTCTCACAAATCAGTGTTTTTAGAACAGTAAGTTTTTACTGTAGTCGCAATGTTGTATTGAGTTACGTTTGTCATAAAACACTGACAAAAGCATATATAACCCTACTTTATTACTATTTTAATAGAATATGTCTATGTTAAACATTATTCTTGTTCAGATGGCGCTGTATTAAGCAGTATATGAAAAGTGTTTCTGTTGCTCAAGAAAACACTTTTGAAACGTCTGTAAACGGCAGGAATACATGAGGATCAAGGGAATCAAATGACAAGAACATGAAACATAGCAAAATGTCAAAATAAAAGACTATGAACAATGAACAAGAAACAAGAAATATAACCCATACCTCACGTTACATCTCTAATACATCCACCCGAAACAAAACCCAAAAAGTCCAGGGGTGTATTCCAGAAAGCCAATTTTGTTGGAAACTCAGAGTCTGTTAACCCCAGGAAAAGGAAACATCTTGGTTACGTATGGTAGCCCTCGTTCCTTGATGGAGGGAACGGAGACACTGTGTTAAGTGTATGACACTAGGGGTCGCTCTTGGGAACCCAAACACCTCTGACAACATTGAGAAAAGGCCAAGGAAATTGGGTGTGCAGATTTTGCATAGCTGGCCATGCCCCGGACATCCAGGTATAAATAGGCCAGCGTGGCATCTGCTCACTCGCTCTGTTCTGAGGAGTTGAGAAGCGTCTAAGCCTACTCAGAGGCAGTCCGGAGTTGTGGCATGAAGAACACAATGTCTCCGTTCCCTCCATCAGGGAACGAGGGTTACCATACGTAAACAAGGCGTTCCCTTTCTGTCATTCACTCCGATGTTGTGTTTTGAGCGTACAACACTAGGGGTCCCTATACTACACGCCACAGCTGCCAGATTGTATCATGAGTGAATGGGGGCACAGATATCAATAAGCCAGTGTGTTAGAATAAATGCACCTCACCTTCTCGTGACCTTCCAATATCCAAGAACTTGACCTGTCGTAGGCAGAGGTCCTGCAGCCAGGGCCTTTCCTCAGCGGAGCTGCTGAGAGTCTTAAGAACGCTGGGACAGTGGCTGTTCCCCCCGAGGGGGGAGAGACACCATAGAGATTACATCTTACCCGAAGGGGATGTAACATGTGAATAATCACCTAAGGACTCACAAAGGGAGTACTACATAGGGAGGAAACTGAGGTGGGTTCCACGTAAGGAGAGACTACCATAAACTCAGAACCTAGAGAACCTGACTCAGGGGAAACACAGCATCTCCAGGGAATATAGGTGGGGAATACGCTCATGGGGCCGCATGAGGAGCCACTACACGTGGAGCACTAACCCATTACAAGAGTTCACAGAAGGGAACCTACCTTGTGTTGGATTCTTATGGCTCCGCTGAACTTAGCTACATGTAATGTGCTAGAGTGATGGAAAGAGTGGTTCAGGGTTCACGCAACTAAACTTACTGAACTGAATAATCGCAATCGCCATATGGGAAAGTGCTATAGCAAGCTCTACACCATATCAGTCTCCTGAGTTGAAGTGCTTACGTTCAAGATTCTGGAAGACACTGGCTCCATTCGCAGAATATAAAACCTGGCAAATGTATTGCCCAACCTGCAGCTCTGCAAATGTCTGTTAAAGAGGCCCCATTCGCCTCTCGGCCGTCTTTATAGAGAGGGCACTGAGATCGACTGACTGAAGCGGCTCAAATGCATCTTGCTGTAAGGCCTGAAGCCAGATCCCAAGTGGGGATGAGGTGTAGCCTGGGAGGGTTCAACCTCCGGGCACCTCTGAGAAATCTAATGACCAAATTGTGTTTTGCCACCGATCTGCCTTCCACCAAGTCATGGTTGGCCGATATTGCTGCCACCTGGACCTTGAGTGTTGAAACAGACAGGTGCCTATCTAGGCCTCCTTGGAGGAAGGAAAACACTAATTTGATGCCACATCTCCATGGGTCCTTCCCTTGGGAAGAACACCAGTTCACAAAAATGTGCCATTTCAGGTCGTACAGCTGCCTAGTGGAGAGGGCTCTGGTCTGTACAAGGGTGTTTACCACTGCAGGTGGAAGGTCTCTGAAGTCCTCTTAGTCGTGTCCAGGGACCATAGATGGAGGGTCTATGGAGGTCTGCGCATGGGTGCCAGATTGTGCCCTTCCTCAGAGAAATGCACCAGGGAGAAATTAATGATAGGCGCACAAACTTCAAAAACCAGGTTCTGTTGAGCCAAACCAGGGCTACCAGAAGAATCTGTTCCTTGTCCTTCAATGAGTCTGTGCAATGAGAATCACTGGGGGGAAAGCATATTTACGTAAACCTCTCAGCCAGCTGTGTGCCAGTGCATCTGCACCGAGGGGGACCTCAGTGAGGCCGTACCACAACTGGCAATGAGTGGATTCCAGTGAGGCAAACAGATCTACCTGTGCCTGACTGAATCGACTCCAGATCAGCTGGACCATCTGAGGGTGGTGCCTCCACTCGCCTCGAAATGAAACTTGTCATGAATCGGCCAAACGATTGAGTTTGCCCGGAATGTGACTGGCACACAGAGACTTGAGTCTGTGCTGGCTCCAGAGTAGGAGATGGCGGGCCAGTTGCGACATGCAAAAGGAGCTGTGTTGTCTTTACAGATCAACACATGCTTGCCCTGAACCAAAGGCTGGAACCTCTTCAAGGCCAGAAGCACTGTCAGCAACTCCAGGCAATTGATATGCCAATGCAGCCGAGGGCCTGTCCAGACCCCTGAGGCTGCATGCTCGTTGCATATGGTGCCCCAGCCAGTCTCGGAAGCCTTTGTCGTAACAACGATGCATCTGGACACTTGTTCTAAAGGCACCCCTGCCCGTAGAAACAAAATGTCTTCCCAAGGGCTGCAGGTTTTGCAACATTGAGGTGTGATGCTCACACGATGTGTACCTTGGCACCATGCCCATCTCGGGACTCAGGTATGAAGCCAGTGCTGCAGCGGCCTCATATGCATCAGGCCCAGTGGCGTGACCATGGCTGAGGATGCCATGTGCCCTAGAAGCCTCTAGAAGTATTTCAGGGGGGCCGCTGTTATGAGTCTGAGTGCTCTCACGCACTTCAGCACTGACTGTGCACAGTCTTGGGAAAGACGTTTAGACATAGTGACCGAGTCCAGTTCCACACTGATAAAAGTGATACTCTGCACTGGGGAGAGTTTACTCTTTTCCCAGCTGACATGAAGTCCCAGTCGTGGTTGAGAACCACGTCCCTGTGGGTGCAAACCAAATCTCGCGAGTGTGCCAGGATTAGCCTGTCATTGAGATAATTGAGAATGTATATGCCCACTCCCTTGGGAGGGGCAAGGGCAGCCTGTGCAACCATCGTAAAGATGCGGGGTGACAGGTGTAGCATCTGGACCAATCAGACATACAGTTATTTGTTACATTTAACAAATAGTCTTTAAACCCAACAAGGCAGCTATATGCTGGAGCTCTGGAGACAACCCCCCCAAAGAAACTAACACCCCAAAGGGGCTCAGTTGCCAGGACAACCATCTGATAAGAGGTTTTATTGCTCGATGGAATCACAGATAAACCTTTCTTTGACCTTCCTATCACACATAGCCCAGGTCATTGTGTACAGTATTACTGCACTGTAGTTTAATTTTGTCTGTTGTATTTGTATTTGTCTTTCTACTGTTTTATGCATGCATTATGGTAGATGACTAGTCGTATAACTCACCTATGCCATGTTTGGTCTCTTTGAATTCATATTTTGATGATCTACAAGATAGTGTAAATAAGATGTTAATACCTATGTAACACATTAGTGTTTTAAGAAACCTTATTAGTTTTGCATCAACACCCAATCAAATTACATATGCGAAATACCATGCTCACAGACAAAGAGTCGTAAACTTTCCCTCCAAAGGTAAAAGTTACCATTGGTTCGTGGACCTCCTGGAGGCACAGCCTCCGGAGAGCTTAAAGGCATCAAACGATTGATCGCTTTTCTCTCTTCACTCTCTTCTTCGTCTGCAACATCTTCAGATTGCTGCCCGTGTGGAGGAACCCACCCCAGTCAGCACAGGGCGTGCCCGGCAGGCCCGACAGGCCCCAACATACAGAGCTGTGGCTCTCGACCACAAAGAGCCAGACATTTCCACTCAACCCTGGAATTCATCTTCATGACTCGCCTCAGTCAGTCAGTGGTTCTTTCAGAACCTAAGAAGATGAGCTAGAACTCTTCAGGACTTCGCTAAGTGCACGCCAGGCCTTGCAGCCTTGTCTTTCCATTCCCCAAAGATCACAGGACTTCAGCTGGGTCCCTCTCAGCTCTTGGTTTTTCATCTTTGGAGTTCATCACTCTTCGGACCCAGAAGAACGTGATCACGATTCCAAAACCACTACTGCTCCAACCATCAAGACTTTCACCCGAGACTGCATTCGGACACTTGTTCAATGACCAAGGCAATGCAAGTATTGTACATTTAACAACAAAACAGAGGTTTAGTATAAGCTGTAGACAGCACTGATGGTTTCACTCAGGTGGTTAACTGACTCTTTTCATAGCTTCATTTCCTTGTCTCTCTCTAACTGCTTCTCACTGACCCTTCCTCCATGTATGAGTGATTTCATGTTTGTTTGTTTAGATTAGTTATGTGTTAGTCCTTTGTTAATAAAACTCTTGTGCACAAATTACATGAGTTTTGATTCTGATTCTGCCTTGTAAATTAATGTCCCTTTATGATTCCAATTCGAGCTACATGCTCTAATACAATAGTACTTTAAGAAAGTTATTTTCTGTGGCCAACGAAATATCATTTCTCAGAGCTGATATAAAAATTTTATATCAGCCTTAAGCCTTACCTTTGGAGGCAAACCACAGGAACGGCCTGAGTACGCGTCCTTCAGGTCTATTGCCACAAACCAATCTTAAACCCTGACACATGTGAGAATGTGTTTGAGGGTTAACATTTTGAATGGAAGCTTGTGAAGGGCCCGATTCAAAATCCTCAAATCTTGAGGGAGAGAGGAGAAGTTGGTGTGTCGGCTCCTGGCCGAGAAAGGGGCCTTTCATGATTCCGTCAACTCCGTGTTCAAGCACGGTGGCCATTTCAGCGTCTGCCACCAACTAGGACTCAGCTGCCGCAGAGGATAGTTAAGATGGGGTGTTCACCCAACTGGTAAACACAGGGGCCGAGCTGTCTGCTGGGATTTACCCAGCAAGACTTCGCTCATTTCCCCCCGCTCTCCTTCAATGTACATCACTGCAGCCTCATACCCGGAAGCAGGAGGACTGGAATGGGAAGCAAATCTGCACACCCAATGTCAATGGCCTTTTCTCAATGTTGTCAGAAGGCTCCAAAGAGCGACCCCTAGTGTCGTACACATTTTTGGAGTGAATGACAGAAAGCGAACTTGGGGTTTTCAGTTCCAATAAAAGACAAGACTAAACCTCTTGGTAAGTTACCATAGTAACTTACTCTGGGTTTACAGAAGAAAACCTGCTCCAGACCAGGTTAGGTTCACAGAGTTTTTTTCAGTCTCCTCCCCCTTTTTAAGCTATGTTGTGTGCAATGTGTAAATCTTATTCATTCGTGCTGCAAAAACGCTTTTATTGCTGAGATTTTTGCCTTATTTTAAGTTCAAATATCTAAAAATTCTTAAATTAAGATGCATTTTGTACATAGGATTATACACAATTATAAATTATATACAATATTTTTTCTTGTTTCCTGGGGGAAACAAGTAAAATTATCTGCCAGTAGGGTAAGAAAAATAATCTTAATGCAGATGGAAACAAGATTATTTTTCTCACCACAGCACTTTTTTTATTTATCATGCAGACACTGTAAATGTGACAAAAATGGCATGTCTTTTTACATGGGATCCTGTAGATGAGGAGGCTACATTAATTCGTGGGGAGTTATATTTACACCAGGAGAGGATTTTATATTATTTTATTTACTTATTTTTGCCATGACCACATGCATACTTAAGCGGTACCATTTTTAAATGATGTTGACTTGATAACATCTTGCTGCGACCTCTTAAAAAAATTAATAATTAGAATTTCCTTTAGGATTTCCAGTGTGGTTGGATACATTGATGACACACATATTACCAACAAAGCACCTTCCGAAATTGAAAATGATTACTATATGGAATGGAGGGATGCCAGATGGAAGGGTAGCACAAGATTTATGCCGTAACCACCACCACAGCTGTTAAATAAACACAAATTATTCACAATTTATTTGGCCATCTTTATTTCCTACAAATATCTTACAAAAGCAACAGTTATTCGTTTCCCTGTTGGATTTTCATATTGGTATTGTGGCAATCTCCTCTTCATCTGTCAGTGGTACTTGTGCAGGTTCTCCCCAATTTTACAAGTCTATGCTTTCTTGCTGTTGCCTGAATATAAGTCAGATGTTTATTTCATTACCCTGAACATTATTGAATGTCAAATATTTGTAAAGTCATGTAGACTGCACCCATTAACCTTTACACTTGAAGCTTTACCTGACTGATGTTTTTGTTTAATTTTTTCTGCTGCCACGTTTTTTTTTTTTTTTTTTTTTTTTTTGGAGCCATGGTGGACCACTGTGAGGGCTCACTGTGAGTTCAGAAGTGGGCACAACCATCTTGGGAGGTTCTGCAGTGGGAGCCGCCACCTCTGGAGGTTCTGCAGTGGAAGCTGCCACACCTTGAGGCATTGGAGCGGACTCTAGAACTTGAGATTCATGGACAGGAAAGTCTCTCCAGAGTGGCTGCAGGAGCTCTGATGATGACAGAGCTGTTTCACGGTTGGCCAGATTCACCGCATGACAACATGTGTCACATGTGTTTTGGGTTTATTCTAACCTTTTTAATTCCAATAATGGCCACAGATCTGTGTTTTTAGAACAATTAAAGTTTGTCACTGTAGTTGCAATGTTATATTTAGACATGTTGTAACAGTCTTTAGCCTGTTTCTAGTTGAGTGCAGCTGCAGTTTTATCCCTGGCTGATAGGGGGCAACCTTAATAGCATTTGAGCATGGATAAATGTAGTAGTTGGATAGAAGAAGTGTGGCTACCATGGGGTAGTATGCCAAACTCTTGCATTTGAGCTGATTAATGGCATTTGGGGAAAGCTTAGTTGAGAAACATTTTTGTTTCATTCTCAGTTGTGAGTATATTTGCTTTAGTGATGGGCAAATGAAGCCTAGTGAAGCACTGAGGCTTTCCTCTGACTGTTTCGGGAAAAGATTTGAAGCTTCGACAGTGTCAAAAACAGCGCTATCTGGTGGTTAGTAAAAACAAAGCAGCCAAAAGTCCAAAGTCCAAAGAAGCTCCATCAGACAAAGCAGCCACCACACTTTCCATAGATCGACTCATGTTACGCGAACAAATAAAAGCCTAACTGTGTGTGTGTGTGTGTGTGTACATTGAATTTCTGTCTCTGATAAGTTCATTTACCCAAACTGTCACATTTATTGCCAGTACGAATATCAGTATTAGTAGAAGGATAATGTACACATACCTATATGAATTGCATATGGAAAATATTTAATTTTCCTTAAATTATTTATATTCTTCATATTACTTGTATAACTGGCTGTTTATAATTGAATAAGTCTGAATGAAAACTTACTAACAAAGTTTTATTTTTTATTATTCTCTTTAAACGACAAATACAGAACAATACAACAAACATTATAAAGCCAGGGGAACCAAAGGAAAAAAAAAAAGAAAGAAAAGAAAAATTACAATCATAGACAGGCATGACCTTTACATTACTCAAAGATTTTGAAGACAGAACACAAACAAAACACTGTGAATCTGGGTTTTGTTAAAAAATTTAGGGGTGCACAAACTAACGCGGGGTTAATTATAACACACATGGTTTAAATACTTCCACACCCGTTAGCATAACCAAATTTACGGTATTTACTAGTTGCCATGGCAACACTATACAGAAAAAAAGTGTGCCAAAATTCAAAAGCCTTTTGATGATATCGTTGAATATTTATTTTACCATAGTAAAAGTAATTTCTACCTGAAGTAAATTTTTCTTCTCAATTTTTAGTATTCAGTAGACAAATAGTATTTAGTATTTAGTAGACAAATCTGCTTCCAATTGCTAATCTGTTATTTATCAGTTTAGATAGTTTATTAATGAGACTCTGAGCATTTTGGCTCATGTTCTGTGAGAACTGTGTGTGGAGGGAAAGGAGTGTTTTTTTTTTGTTGTTTTTTTTTGAATGTCTGAATGTGTTTGTCACGAATCTGGTCTGTGTCCCATTGTCCACTCACCACCAGATGTCACTCTCGCTTCACCTACACACTCTGACTGTCACTTTGCATCTCGGACTGCATCTCCCATCCTCCACCGCTCTGATTGCGTCAGCCCCCGTGACCAATCAGGCGTTCTATAAAAACCCCGGTCCTCCCCAGTTGCACTTCATGGATTGTTGAATTGTTGTATTGTTATTGTATTCTGGTATTCCTAGTTCCTGGTTTTTTATCTCCCGCCTGGTTTTCTCGTTCACGTCTGTCTAGCTGCCTGCCTTGTGAATTCTCGCCTTGTTTATCGGATTATTCTCTTCGTCTGCCTGTTACACACCTGTCTGCTCCTGTCTCGACCCTGCCTGTACGACCATGTCTTTGTCTCGTCCCAATAAAAGCTCGCTTATGGATCCGCTCGCCTCTCGCCTCTCACTCCTGGTAACAGAACAATCCATCACAACAGGATCCAGCAGCTTCACCCCCGGACATTCGGATACAGACACTGACAGGATTCTATGCCGCATAAAACAAGGACCGCACACACTTCATCGATACATCCATGAGTTTATTTCAATTGCCAATTATTCCACTCTCCCGGACTGTATAAAAGCCGAGATTTTCTGTGACGGCGTGAACCAGCCCCTCCGTGCGCGACTGAGACGCGAGGGCCCGCGCTCGTTGCTGGAGGCGTTTATGAACTTTGCTTTATTGTGTGTGGGCTCGCCGTGTACTGTGGAGGTCGCGAAGGAGGAACGCGACAACGCGGATAGGGTAACGCCGGATCACGACGCCACAAACCAGTTTTCCGCCTGGATCGCTCGTGAAATGGCGGCCGTGGCGGAGCGCGCTCGAGCTATGGCGACGACAGCGGTGCCCGTTCACAAAATGGCGGCCGCACCGGAGCGCGATCATACTCAGGCGGCGACAACACAGCCCGTGCACAAAGAAGCGGCGACTGTGGTGCGCGCTCACAAGATGGCGGCGACGGCGGAGCCCGTTCACAAAATGGCGGCGATCACAGAGCTCCGTCACGTCACAGCTGCCATACAAGAGCCATTCAAAGGTACAGTGACATTTCCTGAGTCAAGTCAAGTTTCCAAGTCAAGTCAAGCTGCAGCTGCATTTCCTGAGTCAAGTAAAGTTCCCAAGTCAAGTCAAGTTGCAGCTGTGCTTCCTGTGTCAAGTCAAGTCAGAGCTATTGCCCCTGTCTCAAGTCAGATTACAGCCATCTTTCCTGAGCCACTGCCCAAGATGGCTACCACGTCAGAGCCACAGCACAAGATGGCCGCCGTCTCCAAGCAACCACACAAGATGGCCGCCGTCTCCAGGCCACTCCACAATATGGCCGCCATCTGGACGCCACCTGTGGTCATGATGGCCCACATGCTGGACACTCCTCTAGTGACGATATGGGCAGCTAAAATGACGCTCCTTCATGCCGCGGCGGCTACCCCAGAGTCAAGTCAAGACACAGCTGTTGTTCTCCACGAGTCAAGTCACGTTACGGCTGTTCCCCACGAGTCAAGCCAAGTCACACCTGTTCTTCACGAGTCAAGTCACGCTACAGCTGTTGTTCCTGAGTCAAGCCATGTTGTTCCTGAGTCAAGTCACGTTACAGCTGTTGTTCTTGAGCCAAGCCATGTTGTTCAGGAGTTGAGTCCCGTTACAGCGGATCTCCATGAGCCAAGCCAGGTTACAGCAGATCCTCATGAGCTAAGCCAAGCTGCTGCTGTTATTCCAGAGCCAAGTCAAACTCCAGCCGCTGCTTCAGAGTCAAGTCAGGCTACAGCTGTAGCCTCCAAGTCCAGTCAAGCTTCCAAGTCCAGTCAAGCTTCCAAGTCCAGTCAAGCTTCCAAGTCAAGCAACGTCAAGGCTGTCGTCCCCGCGTCAAGCAACGTCAAGGCTGTCGTCCCTGAGTCACTACTAATCTTCACGAGCCAAGCCAGGTCATTGCTGATCTCCAAGAGTCAAGTCAGTTCACTACTGATCTTCACGAAGCAGGTCAAGTCACAGTTGGTCACCACGAACCAAGTCACATCCTGCCTGATGGCTCAGAGCCCCATCACGCCTCGTCTGACCGCCCATTGTCAAGTCACGCCTCGTCTGACCGCCCAGAGTCAAGTCACGCCTCGTCTGACCGCCCAGAGTCAAGTCACGCCTCGTCTGACCGCCCCGAGTCAAGTCACGCCTCGTCTGACCGCCCAGAGTCAAGTCACGCCTCGCCTGACCGCCCAGAGTCAAGTCACGCCTCGTCTGACCGCCCAGAGTCAAGTCACGCCTCGTCTGACCCTCCAGAGCCCCGTCACATCTCGTCTGTCTGTCTAGAGCCTCACCATGTCTCGTCTGACCGCCCAGAGTCAAGCCACGTCCCGCCTGACGGCCCAGAGCCTCTCTATGTTTCATCAGACCTCCCAGTGCCTCGTCATGTCTCGTCTATTCGTCCAGAGCCAAGTCACGTCTTGTCTGACCTTCCAGAGCCGTGCCATGCCTCGTCTGATATCCCACGATCACGGCCTATCATGATAGCCAGTGTACTGGCCCCACCACAACCTCCCGCTGCTGCTCTTCCTTTAATGGCGGTTGCCATCTGGTGTGTGTGGGCTGCACACTGTGCCCCTGAGGTCACGTCTGTTCACAAGTCAGCTCCTGAGGTCACGTCTGTTCACAAATCAACCCCTGAGGCCACGTCTGTTCACCAGTCTGCTCCAGAGCTCCCGTCTGATCTCAAACCTGCTCCAGAGCTCCCGTCTGATCTCAAGCCTGCTCCAGAGTCCCTCTCTGATCTCAAGCCTGCTGCAGAGCTCTCGTCTGGTCTCCAGCCTGCTCCAGAGCTCCCCTCTGATCTCAAGCCTGCTCCAGAGTCCCTCTTTGATCTCAAGCCTGCTGCAGAGCTCTCGTCTGGTCTCCAGCCTGCTCCAGAGCTCCCCTCTGATCACAAGCCTGCTTCAGAGGTCCCGTCTGGTCTCAAGTCTGCTCCAGAGGCCTTCCCCATCGGAGAAGCTGCGCCAATGCCTCCAGAGGTGTCGGCGCCTGCCGTAGAACCTCTTATGGAGGGGGCGTTAACCGCTAAACTCTCTGCTTCTCCCTTTTTTCTGTCTGCATCCTCTGTCACTGTTCTCCCCAGGTCCCAGTCCATGATGCAGCCTCCTGTTCCGCCCCGGAGGGCTACTGCGCCTCCTGTTCCGCCCCGGAGGGCTGCTGCGCCTTCTCCCCCTATTCTGTCTGCCTCCTCTGTCCCTGCTTTCCCCAGGTCCCAGACCGTGACGCAGATTCCTGTTTCGCCCTGGAGGACTGCTCCGCCTCCTGCTCTGCCTCCTGTTCCGCCCTGGAGGACCGCCCTGCCTCCTGTTCCGCCTCGGAGGGCTCTGGCGTCGCCTGTCCCGCCTCCGGTTCCACCCTGGAGGGCTCTGGCGTTGCCTGCTCCGGCTCCGCCCTGGAGGGCTCCTGCGCCTCCTGTTCTGCCTCCGGCTCCGCCCTGGAGGGCTCCTGCGCCTCCTGCTCTGCCTCCGGCTCCGCCCCGGAGGGCTCCTGCGCCTCCTGTTCTGCCTCCGGCTCCGCCCTGGAGGGCTCCTGCGCCTCCTGCTCTGCCTCCGCCTCCGCCCTGGAGGGCTCCTGCGCCTCCTGCTCTGTCGGTCCTGCCTCAATCTCTGGGCTTCCCACATGGACCTGGTCCTCCAGCCCTCGCCCTGTCTCGCTCCCACCCCACCGCTCCCCTGGACTGTTGTTTCCTTCGAGCGTCTGGAAGCCGCTCCTTGGGGGGGGGCTATGTCACGAATCTGGTCTGTGTCCCATTGTCCACTCACCACCAGATGTCACTCTCGCTTCACCTACACACTCTGACTGTCACTTTGCATCTCGGACTGCATCTCCCATCCTCCACCGCTCTGATTGCGTCAGCCCCCGTGACCAATCAGGCGTTCTATAAAAACCCCGGTCCTCCCCAGTTGCACTTCATGGATTGTTGAATTGTTGTATTGTTATTGTATTCTGGTATTCCTAGTTCCTGGTTTTTTATCTCCCGCCTGGTTTTCTCGTTCACGTCTGTCTAGCCGCCTGCCTTGTGAATTCTCGCCTTGTTTATCGGATTATTCTCTTCGTCTGCCTGTTACACACCTGTCTGCTCCTGTCTCGACCCTGCCTGTACGACCATGTCTTTGTCTCGTCCCAATAAAAGCTCGCTTATGGATCTGCTCGCCTCTCGCCTCTCACTCCTGGTAACAGTGTTTCATCTATTTGCACTCATTGTTTTGAACTATAATGTATAGCTGTGTGTTGCGATCAGAGCCGTCCCATGCATACTTGCGATGTGTTCATTGTGAACCTCAAAAATTAGATTTTTTTTTTTTTAATTCTTAAAAAACACCATTATTTTATTTGAAAAAGTTAATCATTTTATTTTATTGACAAAATATTTTAGTTTGTCGTGTATCTTTTTTTTTAATTCGATCAGATTGAAAAGCTGTCATATGGTCATTTTACAACGTACCCCCCACATGTTACAATGTACCCTACATACGGGGCATGTTGTCACTCTGTTGTGACGATACGCACATTGAAGCTTCAGAGTCATATGTAACATCACTAATTTACTTTGTTTCATTCATTTATTTATGAAAGAGTTATTTTGATGAACCATGTGGTAGTAAACAAAGTTGCTTGGGGGTTGTAAGGTAGAATAATAATTAAGGTTTTTCTGTTTGTAGAAGTTTTTTTTTTTTTTTTTTTTTTGTCATGCTTAATGCATATGTCTGCCTGGTGGAGTGAATTTGAATCTGCATCTCCCCAATGGAAATGCTCTAAGGACTGCATTTGACGTTCCACAATATGGATTATCATTTGTCATCAAGGACCATGCTTACGTCAGTCATTGCTGCTTTAGGACTTATTCAGCGACTAACATAATTGCAGATAATACTGTTCTCTTTGACTTTTGCACATATAATTGCTTTAACACACAAGGACTTGATTCATAGTTTGATCGAGCTGAGATAAACTTTGATCTTAAATGAATAAGTGGTGTTTTGTTGATATTGTCACTGTTATGTTTGATGCAAAATGTGTATATCCTCTTTACTATTAACACAAGTAAAAAGATTACAAGTTCAGGAGAAGAGTTTTGTGGCTGCCGTGTTTTATTAAGTAGAATAGATCATTGTTGATGTTGGAAACCCACCCAAAACCAGATATATAATTTTCATTGGTTTAATTATTAAATTTATCATTATTTAATTAATCTGTGTGGTTATAACGTTTAGCATAAAACAATGATAAAAGTATATATACCCCCGCTTTGTTAGTATTTAAATAGTATATGATTATGTTCAACTTCATTCTTAAACAGATGGCGCTGTATTAAGCTGTATATAAAAAAGTGTTTCTGTTGCTTGTGAAAAGTTTCTGAAATGTCTGTGTATTTGACAAATATTGAATATAATTAAATTCATCTGTGATAGAGCACTGTTTGCAGAGAGCGTCACTAGCAGGAGCAGAAAGTGTCTGGCTTGACACCTCCATTTTCAACTCCGCCCCCGACTGCTCTCGGCTAATCTCGTTGACTGCCGTCTGTAGCTGTGGTTCAAGTTGAACACCTTTACACTAGGCAGGAATACATGAGGATCAAGGGAATCTCATGGCAGGGACATGAAACATGGCAAAATGTCAAAATAAAAATGAAAACAATGAACAAGAAACAAAACCCGAGGTTACAGTCAGTTTACCTTGTGGACTATTATTAAAGACTAATACTTTATCTTAGTCACTGTGTGCTTTCCTGCAACAACTTGACAGATTAGCAACTGGGTTATTAAAAACACAATAATCAGAGTGCAACTTTAAGCCTCTAAATCCTTATTTGAATACATGTGTTTATTTGACAAAGACTGGCGTTCATAGGAAGTATAAGAATTAGTATTTCTGAAATATGCTATATGCAGTCATCTTTGCTCTCAGATTCATTATTCTTAAATTAAACAAAATCCAATGACAATATAAAGTTAGTTTTTAAATCTCTCACCTTCTTCTTCCCTTTCTGTCTATCTTTTATTTATATGTTTTTTCCCCGGCTCATTTTCTCTTCTCTAGTCAAATGTTTTCTTGGCAGTTCTGTTCTTCTAGCATTTTAGTCAGACTCCAAAAATAACCTTATATTCACATAGAAGTGCTCCCAGGCTGTGTATATGAGAAAGCCAGCTGATATGTCAAGCAGCTCAGTCCTGAGATTACTGGATCTTCTGGTGAAATTCACCAGTGACACCATACACCTTTACTGACCATACTGCCTTCCATTTTTTCCATTAATTGTTTATGTGGCCTAAATCTGAAACAAACAAGCACAGGATGCGGCTACTATTCTCATCTTGCTTTGTTCTCTTCTACTCTCTCTTCAACAACTCAAACACTAACAATTCTTAAAAACTCAATTACGTAATATAAATAGACTAATGTGTTTTCTTGTTTTTTCAGTTGTATTTGATATCAGTTTCTGTTCTCAATTTCGAACTGATATCTTAACTGATTTAATACTACTATAATAGTAAAATAGTAATAGTAAAATATAAAATAGTAAAAAAGTTTGTTTACTGCATTATATAAAATTAAATTAAATTGTGATTTAATTTGCCAAGCACCAAAAACAACAAAGACACACTTTGAAGTATTATGATTGGTCCATGTGTGGACTGTATACCAAAACATACCTTGCCAGAGCCTTATCTAAGAGATCACACAAAACTTTAACTGCATTTATCTTTGGATGCATCACATTAAGTTTTACAACCAGAAAAGTTGATCTTATACTGTATGTAGTTGCATGACTCCACAATAGCTCAATATATCAGTGTGTTTGTGCTAAACACCAGGCCACAGCTAAAATAATCTCTTTATTAGAATATATTAAATTCACTTGAGAGATGTTCAAGTATTAGAGTGGCGCAGACTTTAATTTTGGACGAGCTTCTATATGCCTCTATCTCCTGTGTTCCCATCTTTTCCCTCTCCCACCTAGATGCTTATCAGCTCTTTAAGGCATGTATTTCTTGCTACCTATCTCTCATCAACAGCAACCTGTGACATACTGCCTTCACAGCGGAAATCCCATTACTTTTATCCTAAGCTAATACTGAGGCCACCCCACACTGCTGTCAAGGCCCACGGCACAAACAATTTGCCTTTTCTGTGCATCCATTTTCTCTTCCTCAGCACCTACAATGCCATGGCAGAAGTGCGTAGGCAGGGTGAGTAACAGGGAAGAAACTAGGATGAAGCTGAATGCACAACAGAGGGGGGGGAAAGATATGCAGTTTTTCATGTAAGGTGTATTGTTTTGCCTGTCTGTGGAGTTATGTTTGAGGATTTCATTATGAGAAAAAAAAGAAAGAAGAGATTTCTTGCTCCTATGGTTAGACTGTTTTATTCACTCAAATGTCTTAGCAATTACACAACATCTCTCTCTCTCTCTCTCTCTCTCTCTCTTCCGTCATGATAATTCCTTTAAAGGTGAAGTGTAAAATTTGATATCTGTGGTTTTCTTTAAAGGTGAAGTGTAACTTTCTCATACTCCAGCTTAATATGCAAAGAAAACGTTTCAGGTTACGTATGTAACCATGGTTTCCTGAGAAGACACTGCATCCTCTAGGGGCTGCTATAGTCTATGATGTCACTGGTGCGACCACAGTATTAAAAGGGCGCCAGGAGAACATGTCATCCACTTCTTCGTCTGAAGCTTGCATCCGAAACATGGCGAGGATTCTAGAGGACACAATGTCTCGTTCCCTTCTCAGGGAACCATGGTTACATACATAACCTGAGATGTTTCCTTCCGAGGGAACATCGAACTGCGTCCTCTAGGGGTCGCTATGAGGAACGGTTATACCCATGCTGCCATGCTGAGGGGAGTGCATGCCAAACAAAAAAGCGAGCACTAAGTACCAATTCTAACAATGCTTAGGGAGTTGCCCCTAGAGCAAATGACGGCTGTCAGTGACATTATCTCCTTCGGCCAAAGGCCTGAGCTGCATACCGAAGACTCACCTGTAAGCGTTCAGAACTACTGGACCCGGGGTAGAGCTCAAGGCTTGGAATCAGAAAGGAGATTCCTATAAGGGGATATGGCTAAGCGCCTAGGGAAGAAACTAGGCCCGGCCTGTTACCCAGGGGCTACACTGGTTCTGCATGGGTTCGCTCAAGAATCGACACACAGAACGTAGGTAGCAACACCCTGTTTCAGAGATACATAGGTAAAGTGGGGCCCAAGGTGACCGGGCCTGAACCAACTCAGAGGATGGGAACGTAGTTGAGCGCGTAATCCATACCATACAGGATTTTAGAAAAGTGCGCAGGGTACCTAGCGTGCACACGTACCACCATGTGGATTATAAGAAAGTGCCCAGAGACTAGCGTTTGCATTTACCATAAACATGGATTTTAGGAAAACTGTTACTTAGGAGCCTAGCCTAGGAGATGCCTCAACAGGTCCTAGGTAGCAGATGCTCAAAGGTATCACCGAGGATACATAGGTGGAGTGGGGCCCACGGTGACCGGGACCTGAACCAACTCAGAGAATGGTAACGAAGTCAAACGCATAACCATACCATACTTCCCACCATGTGGATTTTAATAATGTTGTGGATGTTCGCATTGAATCACTGCATGAGCATTTGAGATCCTGAGTGCAGTTGAGAGCAAGTTTGGTGTCCTCATAAGCTTCCTTAAGCTTTTAACCCAGGAGATACATCAACAGTGTGCAACACTGAGTGATGCCTTGTCTAGCAATGGTCAGTCCGATCTGAATGGCAAGGAACTTGCACTAGAAATGCAGAATTTTCCTGATTTTCCCAAGAACACCGTGATCACACTGGAACTTTTGTCCTTCATAGAGGAGAAGAAATTAAGGAAGATTTTTCCCAATATGTGCGTGGCTCTCCGAATTGCTGGAACTTCTCCTGTAAGTGTGACTAGAGCAGAGAGGAGCTTTTCAGAAGCTCATTAAAACATACCTGACGTCTACAATGACACAGCTCTGTCTCAATGGCCTGGCCATGATGAGCATAAACAGGGATGTTTCCAGGCAGCTGTCCTATGATGACATTATTGACGATTTTGCAGCAATTAAGTCTAGGCGTGTAAAGTTTGAAGCTATCCAAGATATGCTCAAATATGCAAAGGTCAATTTGTTTTTGTACAAGTCCTTATAGTTGTTTACCATTTGCTTCACTTGAAAAATGGCTGTGCATAGTTATTTTACTGAAAAGTGGGAATTTTTGTTTAATACTTAAGAGCTGAAAACATAATATATTGTTGTGTTAAAGTTTTTTTCTTCTTCTTCTTATTCTTCCATTTAAATCATTTACCTGTTTTTCTGCTCAAGTTTAATATACAGTATATTTGTGCATATGTGATGCGATCTAGGAAAACCCAACACATGGTGAAATTGTACCTTTTTTTAGGTGTTGGGATACCATATGAAAGCTGAGTTCAAGCCCTTTCCAAAACTTACAAAGACAGGTGAGAAGTGATTAACTAATAATGACTAGACAAAGACAGGTACAGGAAAAACCATATATGGGCACAAGAGGGAGAAACCAACAAAACAGTCCACAGGGGTGTGACATTACTCCCCCCCCCCCAGAAGGTGCGTCTCGAGCCGTAACATATATACCACGGAGGGGGGGGGTGGGCGCCCTGGAGGCTGGTGCAGGGCAGACACAGGGCGGAGAGAAGTATGGCCTCCAGGGCGGATCAGGGAGCTCTGGAGGGCGCTCGGAAGGGGCTGGCACTGGAGGGCGCTCAGGAGGAGTGGGTTCTGGAAGGTGCTCAGGAGGAGCAGGTTCTGGAAGGTGCTCAGGAGGAGCGGGCTCAGGAGGGCTGGACGGGACCAGCGGAGACGTAGGAGGGCTGGGCGGGACCAGCGGAGATGTACGAGGGCTGGGTGGGACCAGCGGAGACAAAGGAGAAGGAGAGAGGATAGGGGCATCAAATCCCATGGGGAGCGCAAGGTCCATAATGTCCTCTTTGTTAATGTGGTTGCCACATGAGAGGCTGGCAGGCTTTAGCGTGGAGCGGCGGCTGGCGGCCTTGAGCGCGGAGTGGCAGACGGCGGCCTTAAGCGCGGTTCCGGGCTGAGGAAGCAGATGGAGCTTTGGAGGACGTGGGGTCGTTTGGGGCGGGGTAGGCGGTCCGAGCCGTTGGTGCGGTATGTGGGGGTTCCCGGCGAAGTGTGAGCCGTCATGACGCGGCATGTTCCGGAAGGGGCTGGACGTCGAGACTTATAATCTTCCCTTATTTCTTCGACTTCGAAATGAGAACTGTTTAAATAAAGGACGAGATTAATCAGTTCGATCAGGGGATACTCACACATGGGAAGATCGCAATGGATAGTCTCGTTGTCCAGCCCCAGCTGAAAACACGCACCTAGAGCAGCGTCGTACAAAGACAGGCGAGAGTGATTAACTAATAATGACTAGACAAACACAGGAACAGGAAAAACCACATATGGGCACAAGAGGGAGAAACCAACAAAACAGTCCACCGGGGTGTGACAAGCATCAGCTCCAGTGGTGTAGATGGTAAAGTGTGTGCAAGTCATTTTGATGCAATCAACTCGGCTTCGAATCCGCCTTTTGACCAAACTTCTTTTTTCTTCCTTTTCAAATCTCATATCATATCGGAAAGAAACTTATTTTCAATAACAATGAAAGAAATAATCAAAAAGCTGAAAATAATCAGGTAGGGTTAGGGTTTAGGGTGGGCTTTATTGTCCCAATAAGGTGCCATCCATTTAATAATTTGAATTAAAATGATCATTTACACTTAATATGTTATTACTGCATACTGTTTTATAATGTACTACAGTACTGAGGTAGAGATAATTGCCACTTTTTGCAGTTAGAAGAATATCCTGTTATTTTAACAGTGTAAATAGAATCTGTAGCTATTTGCAGTTAGTGTAAATAGCATATCACAAAAAAATAGAGCTATTTTCATTTAGTGTAAATAGCATCTATTGCTAGGGTTAAACATATAAGAACTTAAACCAAAACGTATAGTACAGTTCAGAAGAGGACAGGGAGAAGTCGCACCCATTAGGAAGGAAAGGGGGAAGGAGAGAAGGAGAGGAGGAAGGGAGAAGGAAAGACCACATTCATTCATCGCACAACATTTTATTTTAATAGAATCTCTTAAAACAATTAATTACTAGCTCTTCATTCCCCCACGACTCCCCGCACTCTATCCTCCCTGTGTAGGGAGGAGATGTAAACGGCAATAAAAGGGCATTTATTGGAAGGCCTGTTGGTTATTAACATGTAAATTAAATCATCACAGCTGTTCTATTTTCAGTCAAGGCAGGCTGAAAAGAAAGTGGAAGCCATGTGACAGACCCCAGCACTCTGATTGTATTCTGCCTACCCATTAATTGTCACTTATTCTTGTGTTTCAGAGCAAATGTTTGTGAATCATTTGGAATTAAATATGATTATTTCGGAGAGAATAAAGTCCACACAATTATTTTACAGTTATTTTGACATTTTTAATTTTATTTCAAATTAAATAATATTTTATTATAAGTATTACCTAATCAGGTAACCAAATGTGTGTAATGTGGACAACTTTTGTATAAAAGATCAGATGTGTCTATAATCATTGTCAGATCAATGATAAATAAGACTTGCCCTGAAGGACTTTGAGTTTGAGCTCTGTCAAGTTAATTTATTATCATTAGGGGTGTGACGAGACACTTATCCCACGAGACGAGACGAGACACGAGACTGGGTTCACGAGAACGAGACGAGACGAGATTTTTAAACTTTTCTTAAGAAATCCTCAATGATTAAATATATAGGGAAAATAGTATTTTATTCAAATGAAAAAGACAAAATGCAAAAAAATGTAGGTGCATTTTGAACTTTATGAAATTACATTTCTATTTTAATGAATTATAGGCAGTAATAAACAACATTTAAACAAGAGCTTCACGATTCTGGATAAATTGAGAATCCCAGTTGTTTTTAATAAATTGGAGATCACAATTCTGGAGAAAAAAGATTAGAAAACTATACAAAATAACATAATTTACTAGTGGTTCTGACAAACTGAAAAAAAAAAAAAACATTCAATGAAGGAGTCAGTGTCTCACTTCATTAAGACTTGCTTTGACTATTGAAATCTCTTGAATGAATGATTCAATGACATACTTTTTTAAAACGGGCAGTTGTCGCCACCTCCTGGCAGAAGAGGTTAAGCGTTACTATACATTCAAGTTTCGTTTTGATCGCTACTGTAGACAATATGTGTTTATACCCAAACTATAAACTTTTATCACAGTACTTCTGTTATTTAAATGTCTGTAACACAGAAATAATAATTATAATGTGGTTGAAAAGACTGTTTGTGTTGCTCTTTCTGCGTTCACATTTACCCCGACCCTCTGATTCATTAACATGGGCAACAACAAAACGTCCTTCTCACGCTCCACTGACACTCGCGATGTGAAACAGTCCTAATAGACACGTGGGTCACGTGGGTGTTTGAATCGAGATCTCATATTTTAAGGATTTATCGTGCAACTCTAACGTAACAACTGCAAAATGTTTTACAAAGATTTCTTCATGACATCTCGTGAGATCCGACTGATCTCGCGAGATCTCATCCTACGAGATCTCGTCACATCCCTAATTATCATCTATTTTTTAAATCTAAAATCAATTTTATACACCATCATTTTTGTTTCTTATAATGTGTGAATATACCCCCTGTTGTATTTTACAACCTAGAACAATCAGAGTCCCTTGTTATCAGAGTCCCTTATAGCCAGTTAGCACTGCCAGCGTGGTTGCCACTAATCTTGCTTTACACTCTATTCACTCACATTACCATTGTTTATTCACTTGCCTTGTCACTTGCTTTAATGGTAAATCTGTCCACCATTGAGTGCAGATGAGAACACGTTCGAGCTGCAGGCTGTGGAGAATCCATGAGCTGTTGGAGAAGCAGGCCGAGCTGAGAGAGCAGTGAGCCTTGGAATCTTCCCAGGCTGATGCTCACAAGTCCGAGGTAAGTATACAGCACAATGTTAACACTCCCACCACCCCTACTCCGTGTGTTTCTCTGCGCAGGCCCAGTGCACCCAGGATGCAATCTTTCCAGGTCACCTTCACTCTGGTGCTGGGACACCACAGACCCTGGGTGAAGCAGCAGTGGAAGACACGAGTCAGGCCACATGCAAGGACCTCTCCCTCTCCGCCGCCTCCGGTCTTCGAGATGTCCACCCGGAACTGATTCGATCCCCTCCGCGAAGCTGTGATCATCAGAGATACCATCGTCCATCACGTCCGTGCTACCTTAGCTAAAGGTAAGGTGCACACTCACTGTTTTCCTGGTGCTCGTGTTCTTGATGTTTCTGCGCAGATACCCGAAATCCTGAAGTCCGTCGAGAGCATCGGTGCGGGCGTAAATGACATCAAGCTGCGGCAGACGGAGATCCTGAAGACGGACTTCAGGAGCCTGATCAAGTACGCAGCACATCGCCTGTATTGACGTGGGCATGAAAGGTTCAGTAGACTTTTTGCTCTGAATGAATGGTTATTGTCATGGTGTAAAGAACAGATACTGCTCTTTGTTAATAATTGTAATCTTTTCTGGGAACGTCCTAGGCTTTTCCGTGCTGATGGCCTGCACCCCAGCAGAGTCGGTGCAGGACTCCTGTTTTGACAACATCTCCAGGACACTACGCTACATATGACTAGTAACCCAATTCTCAAATGATTGCTATGATGGCTTTTGTTCTAAATGCTTAAATGATAGTACTTGCACTGTCCAGTCTATAAAGACTGTGTCTGTTCCTCAAATAGTGAGGTCAAAACATAAATTTAATGCAGGATCTAGAAAAAATCTGATCGTGATTAAACCAGAAAAATGCTAAATAAATGAACAAAAACTATTTTTGAAGACTGGGCTCCTAAACATTAGATCACTCACACCCAAAGCACTTATTGTAAATGAAATGATCACAGATAACAGATTTAATGTACTCTACTTAACTGAAACCTGGCTAAAACCTAATGATTATATTGGTCTAAATGATTCTACTCCACCAAGCTACTGTTATAAGCACAAGCCCTGTCAGATTGGTCGTGTTGCAACAATATATAGTGATATTCTCAGGGTTATTTAGAAAACAGGATACAGGTTTAATTCATTTGAAATACTTTCACTTAATATTAATTTGTCAGATATGCAAAAGAAATCCATCCTATCTCTTGCTCTAGCTACTGTGTAGA
Source organism: Labeo rohita (assembly GCF_022985175.1). Taxonomy (NCBI): domain Eukaryota; kingdom Metazoa; phylum Chordata; class Actinopteri; order Cypriniformes; family Cyprinidae; genus Labeo; species Labeo rohita. The sequence goes on along the minus strand of NW_026129435.1, from coordinate 29,058 downwards.
CCACCAGGGCCGTATACATATTTCTTAAAAGAATTTGTAGATTTCCTTTCAGACTTATTGGTTAATTTTGATAAAGCGCTAATTGTCGGAGATTTTAACATTCATATTGATAATACAAACGTTATTGTAATACAGATAATACAGATGTTACTGACCATTTCCTTGTATCGTGCATGCTGTGTATTACTGATATTAACTATATGGCTCTGCATTATCGTCTGGGCAGAACTATTGTTCCAGCCACCAAAAATAGATTCAAAAATAACCTGCCTGATTTATCTCAGCTGCTCTGTGTACCCATAAATACACACAAACTAGACAAAATGACTAGCAACATTAGAATACATTAGAATATATTAGAAGCTGTTGCCCCCATCAAATTAAAAAAAAGTTACAGAAAAATGTACTGCACCGTGGTAATACAAGAGTAATATCCAGATTACGAAAGAAACTCGTAATCTTGAGCACAAATTCTTATTCAGCACAGCGGCTAGATTAGGAAATAATCAGACATCACGTGATCTAAATATTCCCTTGCAGTTTAATAGTAATGAATTTGTTATGAATCTCTTCACTGAAAAAATAGATAACATCAAGTCAAGTCAAATCAAGTCACCTTTATTTATATACCTCTTTTAACAATACAAAATTGTGACAAAGCGGCTGTACAGTATTAAATAGGAAATAGTGCATCAATAATGCAAAAGGGCAACAGTAAACACTCAATTTCCAGTTCATCACTGAATTCAATGATGTCATCATTTAGCTCAATTCAGTTCAAATAGTATACGATATCATTTGAAAAATAAGTGTCCCCAACTAAGCAAGCCAGAGGCGACAGCGGCAGGGAACCAAAAACCCCATTGGTAACAGAATGGAGAAAAAAACCTTGGGAGAAACCAGGCTCAGTCGGGGGCCAGTTCTCCTCTGGCCAGATGCAAAGGACTCATCTGGTTCGTGTGGTCTTGTGCCGATGGCCGTCTAGGTGACGACGTCTTCACTGGGTATCCGTCTTGGGGCTCATAGTTGACGTAGTCTCCGCTGACATTCAGGGCTGTAGAGGTCGTCTCTAGGTGCTGATCCACCATCAGAGCTGGGTATGGACTGGATCCAGAGGACTGCAGTGACCATCTGATCTGGATACGGACTGGATCTGGTGGTTAAGGTGACCTCGGAATAAGAAAGAAATAGACTAGTATTAGCGTAGATGCCATTCTTCTTACGAGGCACTGAGTACATTGTGTGTTTCTGGTTCCGGTTGACCTAAATTAATGCAGCCTAACAATCCTTTAATGGATTTGAATTTTAGAAATGTGTTAATGTGTTATGTGTAAGCCAGGTTAAAAAGATGAACTGACAGAGTGTGTCTGCATCCCGAACAGTGTTAGGTAGATTGTTCCAGAGTTTGGGCGAAACTCTGGAAAATGATCTGCCGCCCTCAGTTGATTTTGATATTCTAGGTATTATCAAATTGCCAGAGTTTTGAGAACGCAGCGGACGTGAGGGACTATAATGTGATAAGAGGTAGCTCAGGTACTGAGGAGCTAAACCATTCAGGGCTTTATAAGTAATTATTAAGATTTTAAAATCTATACAATGTTTAATAGGGAGCTAGTGCAGTGTTGACCGAACCGGGCTAATATGGTAATATTTTCTGGTTCTAGTAAGAACTTTAGCTGCTGCATTTTGGACCAGCTGGAGTGTGTTTATTAAGTGTGCAGAACAACCACCCAATGAAGCATTACGATAATCTAACCTTGAGGTCATAAACGCATGAATTAACATTTCGGCATTTGATATTGAGGGCTTAGGTCGTATTTTAGATATATTTTTGAGACGGAAAAATGCGGTTTTGCAAATGCTAGAGATGTGGCTTCTTTCGAAGGAAAGATTGCTATCAAATAGCACACCTAGGATCCTAACTGATGATGAAAAACTGACAGAACAGCCATGTATTAGACAGTGTTTTGGGTTATTACACACGGAGGTTTTAGGTCCAATAATTAGCACCTCTGTTTTTTCAGAATTTAGCAGTAAGAAATTACTTGTCATCCTGTTTTTTTATCTCAACTACACAATCCGTTAGTTTTTCAAATTGGTATGTTTCGCCAGGCCGCAAAGAAATATCTCCCAAGGGTAACATGTAAAGCGTAATGGCCCTAGTACTGAGCCTTGAGGTACTCCATACTGCACTTGTGATTGATATGATACCTCTTCATTCACTGCCACAAATTGATGGCGGTCAGATAAATATGATTTGAACCATGCCATAGCACTACCACTAATGCCTAAATAATTTTAAAGTCTGTTCAAGAGAATGTTGTGGTCAACAGTGTTGAACGCAGCACTAAGATCCAGTAGCACTAACAGAGAGATACAACCACGATCAGATGACAAGAGCAGATCATTTGTAACTCTAATAAGAGCAGTCTCAGTACTATGATACGGTCTAAAACCTGACTGGAAATCCTCACAGATACCTCTGTAGGAAGAAACATAATTGTGAGGATACTACCTTTTCTAATATCTTTGACAGAAAAGGTTCCAGATTGATCTGTAATTAATTAATTTGTTGGGGTCAAGTTGTGTTTTTTTTTAATGAGAGGCTTAATACCAACCAGTTTGAAGGTTTTGGGGACATATCCTAATGACAATGACAAATTAATAATATTCAGAAGAGGACCTATGACATCTGGAAGCAAGGCTTTTAGTAGCCTAGATGGAATAGGGTCTTGTCAGGCATTCACCACAGCCACCTTCACCTGCCACACCACCCGGAGCACCGCCCACTCGTTCCTCATCACCGGAGTTTTGATCACGCACACCTGTAGCTGATTAACTCCACCCTTTATATAGAGCACTGGTTCCATTCTCACCTTGTCGGGTCTACCGTTTACACCTCCTACGTTAGCTCCTGTCTCCTTATGCTATTCCCTTGGACTCTGCTCTCCGTGTTCCGGCTGGACTTATTGTGGCTCAATATCGGACTGATATCTGCTCATCACTACCAGGACTGTCAGCTAAGCTATTTTCACTTCAAACTACTGCTCTGTTCATCAGTTGCTGTGAAATAAATCTCAAACTCAACTGTTACTTACCTCTCGTCTCCTCCTGTGTGTGTGTGTGTGACAGAAGACCCGACCACACAAAGATGAGCACCGAAGCACCAGCCGCAACAGATCCGTTCTTAGAATTGGTGAATGCCATCAAGGCGGCGTTAACTCCCACTCCGACGCCGCCGCCTGCCTCAGGATCTCCCATGGCTGTACCTGCTAAATTCGCGGGTGAGGCGACTGAGTGTAGCGGTTTTCTCCTACAAGTCAATCTCTACATCCAGATGCAACCACAACAGTTTCCCTCGGACAAATCGAAGGTAGCTTTCCTCACATCCCTCCTCACGGGTAAAGCTCTACAATGGGCCAAGGCTATTTGGAATGCTAACAATCCCATTATAAACTCCTACGATCTGTTCACTAATCATTTCTCCGAGGTGTTTAGCACAGCTACCGGTACACTCTCCACGTCAGATCAGCTCTTCCGCTTACGTCAAGGATCAACCGAGGTCAACGAATACACGCTGCACTTCCGCACGCTGGCGGCGGCTAGCGGTTGGAATGAGATCGCCTTGCTGGGGGCCTACCGGCAAGGTCTAAACCCGGAAATTCGTGCAGCGATGGCCATATACGATGACAGCATCGGTCTGGAATCCTTTTTACAACGTACCACCCGAGTCGCACAACAGCTAGCCGCCTGCCAGCCAACGGTAACCGCTCCTCAGTCCGCCTCGGTGGTTGCTAGCTCTCCAGTACCAGAACCGATGCAAGTTGACTCCACACGGCTCTCACGCTCCGAACGGAATCGCCGGATATCTCAAGGATTATGTTTATACTGTGGTCAGCCAGGACATCTTCTCCGCAACTGCCCCATCAGGCCCCCACGTCCGGTGGTGAGTACTATCCTATCGGATATTGAAACAGCTAAACTCACTTTGTTATCTGCAACCCTGCATACTTCTAATCGTTCTCTCCCTGTATCTGCCTTGATCGATTCAGGCTCCTCCGGCAACTTCATCTCCACGAAATGTTTAAAGGAACTTCATCTAGCACGCCATCGGCATCACCAGATTTATTCAGTAACAACGATTCAAGGAAAACCACTCGGGCGTGGGGTGGTACGTTATTCATCTCCATTCATCACTCTGCAAATTGGATTATTTCATCACGAGGATTTGAGGTTTCAGGTACTGGAGGATTCCACCGTCGATATCATCCTGGGACGACCCTGGTTACAGGTACATCAGCCAGAGATCCGCTGGGATCCATGCGACATTATCCGCTGGAGCCAGAAATGTTCCACATCCCATCCACATCACCGGCCGCGTCGAGCTTCTTCTTCGTGGGTAAGAAGGATGGAGGTCTACGTCCGTGCATTGACTACAGGCAGCTGAATTCTCAAATCATACAACAACCCTATCCGCTCCCCCTGGTTCCTGCCGCCCTCAAAGAGCTTCGTGGATCCCAGGTGTTCACGAAGCTGGACCTGCGGAGTGCCTACAACCTCATTCGTATCCGTGAGGGAGACGAGTGGAAGACCGCCTTTATAACACCTACTGGGCACTACGAATATCAGGTTATGCCGTACGGCTTATCGGTCAGTCCCTCTGTCTTCCAAACGTTTATGAACGAGGTGTTCCGGGAGTTTCTCCATCGGTTCGTGGTGGTCTACATTGACGACATTCCTGATCTACTCCCGGAACATGGCCGAACATTGCCAGCACGTCCAGCAGGTCCTACAAAAACTCCGTCAGCATCAGCTCTACCTCAAACTGGAAAAGTGTGAATTCCACAAGTCATCTGTTCCGTTCCTAGGCTACAACATCAATTCCGAGGGCGTGCTTATGGATCAGGGGAAAGTTGATGCCATCCAGAACTGGCCACAACCTGACAGCATCAAGGCCCTTCAACGTTTCCTGGGTTTTGCTAACTTCTACCGTCGCTTCATCAAAGATTACAGCTCCATCATAGCTCCTCTGACCTCCCTCCTGCGGGGTAAGCCAAGACGCCTCACCTGGGACCCCGCTGCCCACGAAGCATTTCAACACATCAAGAAGCTCTTCAGTACTGCACCATTATTACATCATCCCGATCCCAACCTCCCATTCACCGTCGAAGCGGACGCTTCCACCACTGGAGTAGGTGCAGTACTGTCCCAAGCGGTCGGTGAGTCCTCTATTCTCCATCCCTGTGCCTTCTTCTCCCGTAAGCTGTCACCGGCGGAGCAGAACTACGATGTAGGAAACGGAGAACTGCTTGCCATCAAGCTGGCCCTGGAGGAGTGGCGACACTGGCTGGAGGGCGCTGTCCACCCCTTCACGATCATCACCGATCACAAGAACCTCCAATATCTCCGTGACGCTAAGAGACTAAACCCGAGTCAAGCACGCTGGGCACTATTCTTTACACGATTCCGCTTCACCATCACCTACAGACCCGGATCCAAGAACATCCCCGCAGACGCACTCTCACGTCAGACTTCAGCAGACCTGCACACGGACTCAGAACCTATCATCCCACCTCCTCTCATCGTCAGCCCTATCATATGGAGCCTTGACCAGGATATCCACCAAGCCACTCTCCAGGAGCCTGCTCCGCCGGAATGCCCAGAAGGTAAGATCTACGTTCCTCGCTCCCTACGTCCCCACCTTCTGGGCACAGCTCACGGGTCTCCGGGCTCTGGACATCCAGGCAGTAAGCGGACCCTCTCGCTTCTCCAGAACCGTTACTGGTGGCCTAGTATGCGCCGTGATACCATCAGGTACGTCCAGAGTTGCTCTGTCTGTGCCATGTCTAACTCTCCCTGCATGCTACCCGCAGGAAAACTGGTCCCATTACCCATCCCGGAGAGGCCCTGGTCCCATCTTGGAGTGGATTTTGTCTCCGACCTACCCAGTTCCGAAGGTAACACCTGTATTCTGGTGATTGTTGACAGATTCTCCAAGACCTGCAAATTTGTACCCCTCAAGGGATTACCTACTGCCATGGAAACGGCAGAACACTTGTTTAATCAGGTATTCCGCCACTTTGGTATTCCTGAGGAGATTGTGTCGGACCGGGGCCCTCAGTTCATTTCTCATGTATGGAAGGCATTTTTCAAGCTGCTTGGTGTCACTGTTAATCTTTCTTCTGGATACCACCCACAGACAAACGGCCAGACAGAGAGGAAGATCCAGGAGCTTGGACGTTACCTCCGGGCATACTGTCATGAGGATCAGCACAGCTGGAGCAGGTTCCTCCCGTGGGCCGAGCACGCACAAAACTCTCTCTGCCAAGATTCCACCGGCATAACACCATTCCAGTGCGTACTCGGTTACCAGCCTCCGCTGTTCCCCTGGACGGAGGAACCCTCTAATGTTCCAGCTGTAGACCACTGGTTTCGGGAGAGCGAGAGAGTGTGGGACTCGGCTCATCACCATCTCCAGCGAGCGGTATGCCGTAACAAACTCTTCGCTGACGCCAGACGCAGAACTTCACCTACCTACCAACCCGGAGATCAGGTCTGGCTGTCGACCTACGGTTACGGCTGCCTTGTCGCAAGCTGAGTCCCCGCTACATTGGTCCCTTCAAGATCCTGAGGCAGATCAATGAAGTCACGTTCCAACTTCAGCTCCCTCCCAGGTACCGCATTCACCCCACGTTCCATGTTTCACTGCTTAAACCATTCTTTCCATCTGCCACAGAACCCCCGGGAGCTGAGTTGGAACCCCCTCCTCCTGAAGTCCTGGATCAAACCTCCATCTACGCGGTCAGAGAGATCCTGGACTCACGTCGTCGGGGAGGTCACCTTGAATACCTCATCGACTGGGAGGGGTATGGACCAGAGGAACGCTCTTGGGTGCCTAGAGACGATGTCCTGGATCCTATGCTACTCGCCGATTTCCATCGCGACCACTCAGATCGTCCTGCCCCTCGCGGTCGTGGCCGTCCTCGGCGGCGTGTTAGGGCGTCGGGAGCCGCCCCTGGAGGAGGGGGTAGTGTCAGGCATTCACCACAGCCACCTTCACCTGCCACACCACCCGGAGCACCGCCCACTCGTTCCTCATCACCAGAGTTTTGATCACGCACACCTGTAGCTGATTAACTCCACCCTTTATATAGAGCACTGGTTCCATTCTCACCTTGTCGGGTCTACCGTTTACACCTCCTACGTTAGCTCCTGTCTCCTTATGCTATTCCCTTGGACTCTGCTCTCCGTGTTCCGGCTGGACTTATTGTGGCTCAATATCGGACTGATATCTGCTCATCACTACCAGGACTGTCAGCTAAGCTATTTCTCTGCACTTCAAACTACTGCTCTGTTCATCAGTTGCTGTGAAATAAATCTCAAACTCAACTGTTACTTACCTCTCGTCTCCTCCTGTGTGTGTGTGTGACAGGTCTAACATACATGTTGTTGGTTTAGATGATTTAACAAGTTTATACAATTCTTCCTCTCCTATAGTACAGAATGAGTGGAATTGTTCCCTAGGAGATCTATAGCGCACTATCTGATGTGATACTGTAATTGATGGCTGCATGGTGACAATTTTATCTCTAATAGTATCAATCTTGGAAGTAAAGTAGTTCATAAAGTCATTATTGCTATGCTGATGGGGAAAGTCAACGCCTGCTGGTTCTTTATTTTTCGTTAACTTAGCCACTGTATTGAATAAATACCTAGGGTTATGTTTGTTTTCTTCTAAAAGAGTCAAAAAGTAATCAGATCTTGCCGTTTTTAACACTTTCCTATAGGATAGGGTACGTTCACGCCAGGCGGTACGAAAAACCTGTAGTTTTGTTTTCCTCCAGCTGCGCTCCATTTTGCGTGTGAGTGTGCTCATTATACCACGGGGTCAGACTGTTTTCCTTAAGTTTTGCAAAGGAGCGACCGTATCTAGAGTCCTAGAAAAGAGAGAGTCAATAGTTTCTGTTACATCATCAAGTTTTTCTGAGCTATTAGACATGCTGAGGAATTCAGATAAGTCAGGAAGACCACTTACAAAGCAGTCTTTTGTAGTAGAAGTGATGGTTCTACTATACTTGTAATAAGGAGCTGAATTTACAGTTTTCGTTATCTGGAGTATACACAAAACTAGATAATGATCTGAGATATCATCGCTTTGCTGCAGAATTTCAACAACATTAACATCAAATCCATGTGACGGTATTAAGTCTAGAGTATGATTTCCACAATGAGTAGTTCCCGACACGTGTTGTCTAATCCCAATAGAGTTCAGAATGTCTATAAATGCTGATCCTAGTGCATCGTTTTCATTATCAACATGGATGTTAAATGAATCAGAAATACAATAACAAATGTAGATTCTACAGCATCTAATACATCAGCTTCTTTCACCACACCAAAGAAAAACTGCAATGCTTTACAACTATAGAACAGGAAGACCTAAATAAACTTATCTCTGCGTCTAAACCAACAACATGCCTATTAGATCCCGTACCCACTAAATTACTGAAAGATTTGTTATCTGTATAAGAAGAACAGCTTCTTAATATTATTAACTCATTGTTAGGTCTTTATGTCACGTCAAAAAACTATTCAAGCTGGCGATTATAAAGCCTCTTCTTAAGAAACCACAACTAGAACCTAGTAAACTGACAAATTACAGACCCATTTCTAATTTTCCACATATGTCTAAAATTTTAGAAAATGTTGTGTCTGCTCAATTGTGATTCTTCTTGCAAAAAAAAAAAAAAAAAAAAAAAAAAAAAAAGATCTCTGTAAAGAATTTCCGTCAGGTTTCAGGCCCCATCATAGCACAGACACTGCACTTGTTAAAATCATGAATGACTTGCTTCTTGCGTCAGACAAAGGCTGCATCTCACTGTTTTACTTGATCTTAGTGCTGCGTTCGGCACTACAGATCATGACATACTCATAGATCGACTTCAAAACTATGCGGGTATTCAAGGGCAGGCTTTAAGATGGTTTAAATCCTACCTGTCGGATCGCTACCACTTTGTTTATTTAAAAGGGGAGTCATCTCAATTATCACAAGGCCACAAGGATCTGTCCTAGGTCGTCTGCTATTTTCAGTATACATGCTGCCCCTTGGTAATATTATTAGAAAATACGGTATAATTATCCATTTGTAACACCAAGCCAGCAGAGGAAGCCCTTACCCATGAACTGACTGTTGCTGCTGCCTTGTTGGTTACTTCCTGTTTGGTGGCCATAAACCAAGCCTGTTCACAAGATGGCTGCCCCGTCTGAGTCCCCGGCCAAGATGGCTGCCACGCCTGAGCATCATCAAGCCAAGATCATCTCATCCAAATCTCATCTCATCATATCTGCCATACCCAAAGCAAGTCACGTGATGGCTGATCCTCCGGAGTCAAGTCAAGTCAGGGCTACACTTTCTGTGCCAAGTCAAGATACAGCTGTTCTCCATGAGTCAAGCCAAGACACAGCTGTTGTTCTCCATGAGTCAAGCCAAGACACAGCTGTTGTTCTCCATGAGTCAAGCCAAGACACAGCTGTTGTTCTCCATGAGTCAAGCCAAGATACAGCTGTTGTTCTCCATGAGCCAAGCCAAGACACAGCTGTTCTCTATGAGTCAAGCCAAGACACAGCTGTTGTTCTCCATGAGCCAAGCCAAGATACAGCTGTCCTCCATGAGTCAAGCCAAGATACAGCTGTTCTTCACGAGTCAAGCCAAGTCACAGCTGTTCCCCACGAGTCAAGCCAAGTCACAGCTGTGTCCCACGAGTCAAGCCAAGTCACAGCTGTGTCCCACGAGTCAAGCCAAGTCACAGCTGTGCCCCACGAGTCAAGCCAAGTCACAGTTGTGCCCCACGAGTCAAGCCAAGTCACAGCTGTTCCCCATGTGTCAAGCCAAGTCATAGCTTTTCCCCATGAGTCAAGCCAAGTCACGGCTGTGCCCCATGAGTCAAGCCAAGTTACAGCTGTAATTCCTGAATCAAGTCAAGTTACAGCTGGGTTGTCTATGTTAAGCCAAACCACAGCTGATTTTCATGAGCCAAGCCAAGTTACAGCAGATCTTCATGAGCCAAGTCAAGTTACTGCTGTTGTCCCTGAGCCAAGCCAAACCACAGTTGATCTTCATAAGCTAAGCCAAGTTACAGCAGATCTTCATGAGCCAAGTCAAGTTGCTGCTGTTATTCCCTAACCAAATCAAGCCACAGCTGACCTTCATGAACCAAGTCAAGCCACAGCTGATCTCCCTGAGCCAAGTCAAGTCAAAGCTGACCTTCACGAGCTAAGTCAAGTCACAGCTGGACTGCACGAGCCAGGTCAAGTCACTGCTGTTCTTCACGAGTCAAGTCAAGTCACGGTAGGCCTCCCTGAGTCAAGTCAAGTCACGGCAGACCTCCCTGAGTCAAGTCAAGTCACGGCAGACCTCTCTGAGTCGAGTCAAGAAACGGCTGTCCTACCAGAACCTCACCAGGTCCCCTCTGACCTTCCTTAGCCACCTCACGTCTCAGCTGACCACCAAGAGCCTCATCACGTATCAGCTGAACCCCCAGAGCCCACGCTCCCAAGCCACGCAGAGCCCACGCTCCCAAGCCACGCAGAGCCCACGCTCCCAAGCCATGCAGAACCCACATTCCCAAGCCACAAGTCCACAGCATCCATACCCTCAAGGCCAACAGACATCCCGCTATCTACTGTGCTGCCTGGCCGTTGCCATTTTCAGTGTGTGGGCTGCACACTGTGCTCCAGAAGTCTCGTCCGCCCACGAGTCTGCTCCAGAGGCCTCGTCTGCCCACAAGTGTGCTCCAGAGGCCTCGTCTGTCCACGAATTTGCTCCAGCGGCCTTGTCTATCCACGAGTCTGCTCCAGAGGCCTCGCTTGACTGCGAGTCTGCCCCAGAGGCCTCATCTGACCACAAGTCTGCTCCTGAGGCTTGATCTGTCCACAAGTTCGCGCCCATACCTCCTGAGGTGTCAGCTCATGCTGTAGAACCTCCAAAGGAGGTCGCGTCTATTTATGAACTCACTGCCATGTCTGCGCAAGAATCTGCGCCCATGCCTCCAGAGGTGTCAGCACCTGCTGTAGATCCTCATATGGGGGCGGCGTCCTCCCATGAACTCTCTGCCCGCCATGCCACGGTCAAGAAGGCCTATCATGAACTTTCTACCTGTCATGCCACGCCTAAGGAAATCGTCCGTGAACACACCGCTCTGCTATGGATGTCACTAGATCCACTTTGGATATCTCTGCTTCTGTCTGCTCTGCCTGCTCTGCCTGCCCTGCAATGGCTCCCTGTTATGCCTGATCTGCCTACTCCACCATGGCTTCCTACTCTGCTACTGCTCCACGGCCCAGGTCCTTCAAGGTTCCACTGTCTGCCATTGCGCCACGGCCCAGGCCCTCCAGTGTTTCACGGTCTGCTACTGCTCCACGGCCCAGGTCCTCCAAAGTTCCACTGTCTGCCATTGCTCCACGGCCCAGGTCCTCCAAGTTTCCACTGTCTGCCACAGCTCCACGGCCCAGGTCCTCCGAGGTTCCACTGTCTGCCACAGCTCCACGATCCAGGTCCTCCAGTGCTTCACTGTCTGCCTCTGCTCCATGGTCCAGGTCCTCTAGTGCTTCACTGTCTGTCCCTGCTCCACGATCCAGGCCTACCTCCTCTACATGGATCTGGCCCTCCGTCCCACCCCCTGTTTTGCCTCTGTTCCCCCACCCTCCTGGACTGTTGTTGTTTGAGCGCCAGGGGTCCCTCCTGGGGGGGGGGGATTCTGTAACGCCAAGCCAGCAGAGGGAGCCCTTACCCATGAACTGACTGTTGCTGCTCCCTCTGCTGCCTCGTTGGTTACTTCCTGGCCATAAAAGGAGGCCTACACCAAACAGGAGGCGCAAAGTATTGTTTTGCTATAGCGGATTCTACCAAGCATTTCTCTAATTTCATTGCCTTGTTTTTTGTCACGGTTTTGTTTCATGGTCATAGTTTTGTCTTTGTTGTTTGCCATTGTTTTGTCTAGTTCATTGCCATAGTTTTTGCCAAGTTTCATAGCCTTGTTCATTTTTCACTTTGGACTGTTCTCTCTGTTTTTTTTGACGTGCTGCCTGTTTTGAGGATTACGCTATTGTTTTTGCCCTGGATATATCTGTTTGTTTGGATATCGACCCTGCCTGTCTTGACTACGATCTGTTTAATAAAGCTCGCAAGTTGATCTTACACGCTTCCTAAGTGTCCGCGTTTACACCATTGTTATGCTGATGATACGCAACTATATATCTCAACATGACCAGATGAAACTTCTAAATTATCAAAGTTAACAGAGTATGTTAAAAATGTAAAAGATTGGATGACCAATAATTTTCTCCTATTAAATTCAGATAAGACAGAGATTTTACTTATTGAACCAAAAGACAGTACACAGAATCTCTTGCATTATAACTTGCAATTAGATGTATGTAGTTACTTCTTCTACAGACAAAAATCTGGGTGTTATATTAGACTGCAGCTTGTCTTTTGAAAACCATATTTCTCATGTTACAAAAACAGCATTCTTCAATCTTAGAAGCATTGCCAAGCTAGGAAACATGTCACCTATTTCTGATGCAGAAAAGCTAGTTCATGCATTTATGACCTCTAGACTGGACTATTGTACTGCACTACTAGGTGTTTGTCCTGCATCTTCAATTAACAAGCTACGTATAGTCCAAAATGCAGCTGCTAGACTCCTTACCAGGTCAAGAAAATATGATCATATTATCCCAATTTTACAGTCTCTGCACTGGCTACCTATTAGGTTCCGCACCAGTTACAAAATATTACTTCTTACCTATAAGGCCCTTAATGGTTTAGCTCCTGCGTAACTAGTCTTCTGCCACGCTACAATCCATCACACTCTCTAAACAAGTCAAGTTACACTCTCTTCGCAAATCTATGGACTTTTGGTAGTTCCTAGGATAGCAAAGTCCACTAAAGGAGGTAGAGCTTTTTCGCATTTGGCTCTCAAACTCTGGAACGCCCTTCCTGATAACATTCGGAGTTCGTAAACACTCTCTCTGTTTAAATCTAGATTAAAGACTCATCTCTTTAGCCAAGCATTCAAATAGTGCATCTCATAATCTTGTACTGCAGTTATATCTGATCAAATGCACATTATTATTCTTTAGCTTGGGTTAAACAAATCATTTTTGCTTGGTTGGAACAGCAGCTACTTTCACTTGAATAAAATTGAAAAAGAAGTACTTTTACTCTTACTGGGGTAATATTTTATTATATGTATCTGTACATTTACTGAATTACTTGATTTGTGTATTTCATTCACCACTGGTATACTATGACAGTGGTTGTGGTAGCCCTCGTGTGATGACCAAAAAGTGTAAAGACCACCAACTTTACTGTGCAACTCCACCAAGCAGAGACACCAGCAAGAGACATAAGTATCGCTTTTGATTTGTATTCAGTACAACAGAAAAAAACAAAAACAAAAAACAAATCTACTATGCCAGATTTCTTTTCATTTATTTTAAACGGACAGTAGTACACATTACAGTTTTTTCCACCTACAAATATCAAAATATAATGTCATATATAGGCTATAAAAAATGCAGTACATATATACATAAAAGGAATAAATAGTTGACATATATTTAATTTAGTTAACTGTTAAACAAGGGAAAAAAACGTAACATAGCCTATATTTGCTGAGTTTCAGTTCCGTTTTGTGGCAGAAAGGAAACTCAAATGGCAGAAAAGCGACATCCTATTTGTTTTTTTGTTTAAGTTGACTTTTCTGGTATGAGGAACATTGAAGTAATTGTGCCAGCACACACAAACACAAAACATATCAGTTCCAGGCTTCTAGCATTACTAACTTGACAGCGCAGTAGGTAAATTTATCAAAATAAAATACAGTGTGCCCGCCTCATTGTGTCACCATTGGAAATGGAGCTTTGCGAAATGGAGCTTTGTGCTTTTGTACTTCAGTCGCGTGACTGAAGTACAAAGCCTATAATTTAAAATATAAAGTCTTTAAAATATACTTCTTTGTCAATGAGAGATTAGCAAGAATCAGCACATGATCACTGTATAGTGGTCTTTGTTTTCAAGAGTGCAACTATTGGCATTCGCTGTTCTTCTGCTTTCGGTTATCAAACAGAGTTGCAGGCGCCCCCTTCTGGATTAAAGGTGAATTGCCTGTAGTCGTTGTAAGGCCTCATGCACCGAACCGAAATGCCTGTACCGTGACAGTTTGGTACGAATACATGTATTGTTACAATATATATATATATATATATATATATATTACAACTGATTTGAAAATAGAAGCAAAGTGGCATTACATTAATTTGGGATTCTGTAACCAGAAAACCCCCACACTGCACTGTGTGAGTGGGTTTCTGGAGCTGTGCACTAGAACTCTCACATACTGTTGTGTGTTTTCCTGCTGTCAGGTATACATTTTTGTATTTCAAATTTGTTATTGTATTAAACACATTGTGCTCATATATAATTGTGAAACTTGTGTATTAAATAAATTCAGTACACAGAACAAATTAAAATATGATGACATGCCAATCAGCTCAACTCAAAACACCTGCAAAGGTTTCCTGAGCCTTTAAAATGGTCTCTCAGTTTGGTTCACTAGGCTACACAATCATGGGGAAGCTGACAATCTGACAATCATTGACACTCTTCACGAGGAGGGTAAACCACAAACATTCACTGCCAAAGAAGCTGGCTGTTCACAGAGTGCTGTATCCAAGCATATTAACAGAAAGTTGAGTGGTAGGAAAAAGTGTGGAAGAAAAAGATGCACAACCAACCGAAAGAACCGCAGCCATGAGAGGCTTGTCAAGCAAAATCGATTCAAGAATTTGGGTGAACTTCACAAGGAATGGACTGAGGTTGGGGTCAAGGCATCAAGTCCCACAACACACAAGACGTGTCAAGGAATTTGGCTACAATTGTAGTATTCCTCTTGTTAAGCCACTCCTGAACCACAGACAACGTCAGAGGTGTCTTGCCTGGGCTAAGGAGAAGAAGAAATGGATTGTTGCCCAGTGGTCCAAAGTCATCTTTCAGATGAGAGCAAGTTTTGTATTTCATTTTGAAACCAGGGTTCCAGAGTTTGGAAGAAGGATGGAGAAGCTGATAGCCCAAGTTGCTTGAAGTCCAGTGTTAAGTTTCCACAGTCTGTGATGATTTGGGGTGCAATGTCATCTGCTGGTGTTGGTCCACTGTGTTTTTTTGAAAACCAAAGTCACTGCACCCGTTTACCAAGACATTTTAGAGCACTTCATGCTTCCTTCTGCTGACCAGCTTTTAAAGATGCTGATTTCGTTTTCCAGCAGGATTTGGCACCTGCCCACACTGCCAAAAGCACCAAAAGTTGGTTAAATGACCATGGTGTTGGTGTGCTTGCCTGGCCAGCAAACTCACCAGACCTGAACCCTATAGAGAATCTGTGGGGTAAATGAGAAACAAGAGACAAAAAAGTGCAGATGAGCTGAAGGCCACTGTCAAAGAAACCTGGGCTTCCATACCACCTCAGCAGTGCCACAGACTGATCACCTCCATGCCACGCTGAATTGAGGCAGTAATTAAAGCAAAAGGAGCCCCCTACCAAGTATTGAGTACATATACAGTAAATGAACATACTTTTCAATTCACAACAATTCACTAAAAATGTGTTTTTTTATTGGTCTTGTAAAGTATTCTAATTTGTGGAGAATTGGTGGGTTTTTGTTGAATGTGAGCCAAAATCATCACAATTAAAAGAACCAAAGACTTACACTACTTCAGTCTGTGTGCATTGAATTTATTTAATACATGAGTTTCACAATTTGAGTTGAATTACTGAAATAAATGAACTTTTCATGACATTCTAATTTATTAAGATGCACCTATTTCTTAGTTCTATAGGTATAGTATTCCAGGTATGTACTGCTCTCATTTGTCTCTCTGGAACACTAAGGAAATGGCCAGAGTTATTGTTTGTTTTATGGCAGCTTTGGTCGCCATAGAGAGACATCTGTGGTTATACCTGTCCGATATGAGCTGGACCGGTTGGTCTCTGTTGGTCATCCACTTCAAGGCAGTGAGTCAGTTGTTCTGACAGCACCAGAGACAAGTCTCAAGAGGCTGGTTCACTTAGTAGACTTTCTGCCAAACGTGTCTCAGTGGGTCCTGCAGACAGTGAAAAGAGGTTACAAAATTCAGTTCTGTTCTCATCCACCTTGTTTCAATGGTATTACACATTCAGTGGCACGCTCGAGCAGGCTATGGTGATGGAACATCAACAGCCACTTGAGAAAGGAGGCTATAGATCGCATCCCTCCACTCTTTTACATCCAATATTTAATTGTTCCTAAGAAGGCATCTCAGTGAGGGAGCAGACTTCCAGTTGAGGCAGGGGACGAGGCCCAGGAAATGGAGGTTCCACCCCAAGGTTATGAGGGAGATTTGGAACAATTTTGGACAGGCTCAAGTTGACTTCTTTGTGTCTTGGAGACCACTTACTGTCCTCTGTGCTTCTCATTCACACATCCAGACTTGCCCGAGGCTGCATCTGTACGCCTTTCCCCCGATAGCTTGGCTCCTGGGAATTCTGGAAAGAATCCGCTGGGATGCAGTCAGTCTTCTAATAGTAGCCCCATTCTGCCTGGCCAGTGTTTGGTTCTCAGACCTTCTGTCCCTTCTCGACGGGTCTCCATTCGAGATTCTAATCAAGAGGAATAATCAGGAACAAGGAAAAATTTAAGAGCCTATTTGGCAATATTTTGGATTTTGAAAAGCCTGTTGAATTCTGCTTTTTAACTAAGGTGATTTTGGAAGGTTTTTTCAAACATTTGTTGCTTACTTATTTTGTTTCACTGCTTTATTTTTATTATTTTTTTCAGATTTATTTTCACTTTACTCAAACGTTGTGTAATTTATTTAGCCCATTTTACTTTAATGCATGCCGTGCCATCAATCTTTCTTATTCATTTTGCTTATAAACTTTCTACGTTTTTTATTTATTTGGTTCCACAGTGTTCACTGATTTTCAGTTTTGTATAGGCTACCTATTTAAACTTGTGTAAGGTATTAGTTATTTTATATTAGGCCTATAGGCTATCGTGTATTTTCATTCATTTTGTTTATTAAAGTTATATGATTAACATATAGTAAGTTTGACATTGTATTTTGTTGTTGATTAAATTTAATTCAAGCATTTTTTGCAGAATTGCCGCTAAATTGAAAGTTAAAGAAAAATTTGCATGGCGCTTATACAAGCTATTCAAAAGAAAAAGCCAGGAAAAAGGGGGAAAACTACATGATCACGGTACTACTGGTGTTGTCACACGTTGATTAACCAGTGGGAAAATTTCCTCACCATCTCAACTCTACTATGCGATTATATTTGGGGATCATTGGCATCAAACTGCTCGACAGCGCGTTCTCTCTCTCTCTCTTACTCACACAAAAACATTTACGTAGACCACATTATAAATAAAGCAGTGTCAAGAAATCATACACGCTCTCTTCCACTCTGTTTTCAATAATTGGCCTAAAAAAATTCATCCAAAAGATGCCATAGGACTTCAAACTTTATCTGACTTTCTAAATGCATGCCAGGGTGCCATGCCTCACATCAAAGTAAAAAGTGTTTCTCAGAGAGCGGGCTTCAACTATAACTCGTTTGAAGTAATGGTGCTGCATGTAACATTATCCAGAGAAACAAGTGTTAATGATAAATCCCCCATGACATTTGTACTTGCTACTGTATACAGGCCACCAGGGCACCATACAGATTTTCTTAAAGAATTTGCTGATTTTATATCTGAGCTGGTGTTAGCTACAGATAAGGTCTTAATAGTAGGTGACTTTAACATCCATGTCAATAATGAAATCGATGCACTGGGAGCAGCATTTACAGACATTTTAAATTCTATTGGAGTTAGACAACACGTGTCAGGTCCCCACTCATTGTCGAAATCATACTCTAGACTTAATACTGTTACATGGAATTGATGTTGATGCCGTTGAGATTCTGCAGCAAAGTGATGATATCTCTGATCATTATCTAGTCTTGTGTATACTCCAGATAAATAAAACTGTAAATTCAACTCCTTATTACAAGTATGGTAGAACCATCACTTCTACTACAAAATACTGCTTTCTGAGTAATCTTCCTGACTTATCTGAATTCCTGAATGTCCAACAGCTCAGAAAAACTTGATGATGTAACAGAAACTATTGACTCTCTCTTTTCCAGGACTCTAGATACGGTCGCTTCTCTGCGCCTAAGAAAGATTAGGGAAAACAGTCCGACCCCGTGGTATAACGAGCACACTCGCGCCCTAAAGAGAGCAGCCCGGAAAATGGAGCGCAGCTGGAGGAAAACAAAATTAGAGGTTTTTCGTACTGCTTGGCGTGAATGTACCCTATCGTATAGGAAAGCATTAAAATCGGCAAGATCTGATTACTTTTCGACTCTTTTAGAAGATAACAAACATAACAATAGGTATTTATTCAATACAGTGGCTAAGTTAACAAAAAAGTAAAGAACCAACAGGCACTGAATATGCCCATCAGCATAGCAGTAATGACTTTATGAACTACTTTACTTCCAAGATCGATACTATTAGAGACAAAATTGTCACCATGCAGCCGTCAATTACAGTATTGCATCAGATAGTGTCCTATAGATCTCCTGGGGAACAATTCCACTCATTCTCTACTATAGGTCAGGATGAATTGTATAAACTTGTTAAAGCATCTAAACCAACAACTTGTATGCTAGACCCTATTCCATCTAGGCTACTAAAAGACTTGCTTCCAGATCTCATAGATCCTCTGCTAAATATTATTAATTCATCACTGTCATTAGGATATGTCCCCAAAACCTTCAAACTGGCTGCTATCAAGCCTCTCATTAAAAAAAAACACAACTTGACCCCAACTAATTAATTAATTACAGACCTATCTCGAATCTCCCATTTCTGTCGAAGATATTAGAAAAGGTTGTATCCTCACAATTATCTTCCTTCCTACAGAAAAATGATATCTGTGAGGATTTCCAGTCAGGTTTTAGACCGTACCATAGTACTGAGACTGCTCTTATTAGAGTTACAAATGATCTTCTCTTATCATCCGATCGTGGTTGTATCTCTCTGTTAGTGCTACTGGATCTTAGTACTGCGTTCGATACGGTTGACCACAACATTCTCTTGAACAGACTTGAAAATTATGTTGGCATTAGTGGTAGTGCATTGGCATGGTTCAAATCGTACTTATTTGACCGCTATCAATTTGCGGCGGTAAATGAAGAGGTATCATACCGATCACAAGTGCAGTATGGAGTACTGCAAGGCTCAGTGCTAGGGCATTACTTTTTTACGCTTTACATGTTACCCTTGGGTGATATCATCAGGAAATATGGTGTTAGCTTTCACTGTTATGCTGATGATACTCAGCTCTATATTTCTTCGTGGCCCGGCGAAACATACCAATTTGATAAACTAACTGATTTTGTAGTTGAATTAAAAAAATTGGATGACAAATAATTTCTTACTGCTAAATTCTGAAAAAACAGAGGTGTTAATTATTGGACCTAAAACCTCAGCGTGTAATAACCTAAAACACTGTCTAATACTTGATGGCTGCTCTGTCAATTCTTCGTCATCAGTTTGGAACCTAGGTGTGCTATTTGATGGCAATCTTTCCTTTGAAAACCACATCTCTAGTATTTGCAAAACTGCATTTTTCCATCTCAAAAATATATCTAAATTATGACCTATGCTCTCAATGTCAAATGCTGAAACATTAATTCATGCGTTTATGACCTCAAGATTAGATTATTGTAATGCTTCATTGGGTGGTTGTTCTGCTCGCTTAACAAACAAACTCCAGCTGGTCCAAAATGCAGCAGCTAGAGTTCTTACTAGAACCAAAAAGTATGATCATATTAGCCCGGTTCTGTCAACACTGCACTGGCTCCCTATTAAACATTGTATAGATTTTAAAATCTTGCTAATTACTTATAAAGCCCTGAATGGTTTAGCTCCTCAGTACCTGAGCGAGCTCTTATCGCATTATAGTCCCTCACGTCCGCTGCGTTCTCAAAACTCTGGCAATTTGATAATACAGAGAATATCCAAATCAACCGCGGGCGGCAGATCATTTTCTTATTTAGCACCCAAACTTTGGAACAATCTACCCAACACTGTTTGGGACGCAGACACACTCTGTCAGTTTAAATCTAGATTAAAGACACATCTCTTTAACCTTGCTTACACATAACACATTAACACATTTCTATAATTCAAATCCGTTAAAGGATTGTTAGGCTGCACTAATTAGGTCAACCGGAACCGGGAACACTTCCCATAACACCTGATGTACTAAGAATGGCATCTACGCTAATACTAGTCTGTTTCTTTCTTATTCCGAGGTCACCTTAACCACCAGATCCAGTCCGTATCCAGATCAGATGGTCATTGCAGTCCTCCGGATCCAGTCCGTACCTAGCCCAGACGGTGGATCAGCACCTAGAGACAACCTCTACAGCACTGAATGTCAGCGGAGACCACATCAACTAGATGACGAATGCCCCAGTGAAGACCTCGTCACCTAGACAGCTATCGGCACAGGACCACAGGACCTGTGAGTCCTCTGTGTCTGGGCAGAGGAGAACTGCCCCCCCGACTGAGCCTGGTTTCTCCCAAGGTTTTTTCTCCATTTGTCACCGATGGAGTGTTGGTTCCTTGCCGCTGTCGCCTCTGGCTTGCTTAGTTGGGGACACTTTATCTTCACTTTATCTTCACACAATATTGTATTTTATTTTGTTGTATTTGATTAACTACCTTTACCTGAGAATTGGGTGTTTGCTGTTGCCCTTTGCATTGTTGATGTACTGTTTCCTATTTGGTACTGTACAGCCACCTTGTCACAATTCTGTGTTATTGAAGGCGGTATATAAATAAAGGTGATTTGATTTGATTTGATCAAAGGTCTCCAAATTTGAAACGACTATCAAGAGAACCAAAACTTGTGCAAAATGACCTGATTGGGCAATTAGCAGGTGGAATTGCAAGTTACACAATATCTCACTGACAATCATGAGTATCCTACTTTCAAAGAATTTGCTACATTTGAACTGAAACAGAGATGGCTTATAATCCAGTTACTTCCTTTCACGCTCTTCATCACTCAGAACTTGCTGTTGAGAAAGTAAATTTGAAAGAGACTAAGAGAAGCAGAGTTTGTGTTTTTAGTTCTCAAACAAGTGTAAAGAGACAAAATGTGGCCAAATCCGTGAACAAAGCCATGGGTATGTTCTGTCAGAAAAATAACCATCAACTTCATAATTGTTCCAATTTTCTCAGTAAACTGCTGGAAGAGTGATGGAATGCATCCAAAAGAAGAGGCTTTGTCATGGATGTTTGAAATCTGGTCACAGGTTTTAAAGGAGTGTCATTATCGTCTCACTTGTAATACTTTTTGAAGGAAGCATCCAATTAGTTTGCATGACAACAACTTAATTTTCTGCCGTTCAAACCCAAAGTGATCCTGATGGATACTTCAATGACTGTTCCTGTCTGGGTGTCTGCAAAACAAAATCCAAGCTGTGAAAATTTGGTATATGCACTGCTGGATTCTCAAAGTGACACCACATACATTGATAAAGGCATGAGTGATGCTTTACAAGCAACAATGTTCTCAGATAAATTGCAAAGTTTACAACCATGCTTGGGAAAGATACAATTCTTCAGAGTGAGAGGGTATCAGAACTTAAACATAGCATATATGTGCAGTAATTATATTGATTTACCCACTACGTATATCAAAGATAGTATACCAGCTAATCATAGTCACATTTCTACTTGTTTAGTTGCTAAAAACTGTAATTATCTTACAATTATTGCAGACAAAGTTACCTCCATTACAGGACTGGGATGTTAGTCTATTAATAGGCTATAGTAGTTCAAAATCAATGGCTCCCAGAGAAGTGATAATAGGAGGAGATGATGAGCCCTATTCCATTTGGACAGATCTAGGATAAAGTATAGTAGGTTGTTCTTCATCACAACCTTCTGATTTATCCAGAGTCAGTAGACTGTCTCATCTTACTGCAGTTAAGGAGCTTCCTTCTATCACTCCAGGCAATGTAATATGGATCCTTGAGAGTGATTTTACAAAATACCAAAAAAGAGTAGACAAAAAAATCTCAGTTTGACATTCTCTTCCTTGAGAAATTGAAGCAAGGTATACAGAGAAAAGTTCATGGTGATTACCAAATGCCACTTTTTTAAAGTAAGACCCAATTTGCCAAACAACAAATGATATGCCATGGTTAGACCTGGCATATCCTGGTTAGCCCACGCATATATTTGTTGTACATTTAAGAAGAATATTCCGAGCAATACAGCAACACTTAATTATCAGTTAAAGGCAGTTCATCATTGAATTCAGTGTTGTCAACCAGCTCAGTTTAGTTCAGATAGTATCTGTGGAATCAAGTCGACGATATCGCTAAAAAATTAAGTATCCCCAACTAAGCAAGCCAAAGGCAACAGCAACAAGGAACCAAAACTCCACTGGTGACAGAAATGGAGAAAAACAACCATGGGAGAAACCAGGCTCAGTCAAGGGGCCAGTTCTCCTCTGGCAAAACAAATCAGCAGTTTAATTCCAGGCTGCAACAAAGTCAGACTGTGCAGAGGACTCATCAGGTTCCCTTGGTCTTGTGCCAATGGCCATCTAGGTGACGAGGTCCTCACTGGGAATCTGTTTCTGGGGCTTCTCCTAGTTGATGTGGTCTCCACTGACATTCAGGGCTATGGAAGTCATCTCTAGGTCCTGATCCACCGTCTGGACCAGATACAGACTGGATCTGGGTGGCTGCAGTGACCTTGGCATATGAACAAAACAGACTAATATTAAATACAATTAATCGTCTGATGTAGCAGGTGTGTTAGTGTGTTATGTGTAAGCCAGGTTAATCTAGATTTAAACTGACAGAATTGCCTGTCTCCCGAACAATGTTAGGTAGAAAACAACAAAAAAGAATGCATGCTCAATATACTTTAGCATATGTAGTTACAAAAACATTTGCTCATATTGTCTAACTCCTTTGACATGTATTGCAATGTCAACTTACGTCAACAAGTAAACAATCAGAATCAGAACAGCTTTATTGCCAAGTATGCTTTCGCATACAAGGAATTTGTTTTGGTATCACAGGCTTCCAGTGCACGACAACAACAACACAGAGAAAATAATATAAGCTGAGAATAAAAAAATACACATATGTAAATATAAACAAACAAAAATTGCAATATAAGATTTAAGAAAATAAATAAATTGTATGTCCTGGTATTTGTGGCTCTGTAGCGCCGACCAGATGGCAAAAGTTCGAAAAGGGGATGACATGGATGTGAGGGATCCAGAGTTATTTTCTGAGCCCTTTTCCCTACTCTGGATGTATACAGTTCTTGAAGGGTGGGCAGGGGAGCACCAATAATCCTCTCGGCGGTCTGAACCGCTCTCTGTAATCTTCTGGTGTCTGATTTTGTAGCTGAGCCAAACCAGACAGTTATTGATGTGCAAAGAACAGATTCGATAACGGCTGAGTAGAACTGTTTCAGCAGCTCCTGCGGCAGGTTGAACTTCCTCCGCTGTCGAAGGAAGTACAACCTTTGTTGGGCCTTTTTAGCAATGGAGTCGATGTGAGTGTCCCACTTCAGGTCCCGGGAGATGATGGACCCTAGGAACTTGAATGTCTTAACTGTAGCCACAGTGCTGTCTATGATGCTGATAGGGGGGAGTGCAGGGGGGTTTCTCCTTAAGTCTATGATCATCTCCACTGTTTTGAGCATGTTGAGCTCCAGGTTGTTAAGACTGCACCAGACAGCCAGCTGCTCAACCTCTTGTCTGCAAGCAGACTCTTCACCATCCTGAATGCGGCCAATGAGTGTGGTGTCATCTACAAACTTTAAGAGCTTGACAGGGGGGGTCTTTAGAGGTGCAGTCGTTGGTGTACAGGGAGAAGAGCAGTGGGGAGAGAACACATCCCTGAGGGGCACCAGTGTTCGTGGTGCGGCTACTTGACATTTATGTCTCCATTCTCACTAGCTGTTGCCTATCTGTCAGAAAGCTGGTGATCCACTGAGAGATAGAGCTAGGAACAGAGAGCTGGTTTAGTTTGGTCTGGAGGAGTGTAGGAATGATGGTGTTGAAGGCCGAACTGAACTCCACAAACAGGATCCTCACATAAGTCCCTGGTCTGTCCAGATGTTGCAGGATGAAGTGCAGTCCCATGTTTACTGCATCATCCATGGACCTGTTTGCTCAGTAAGCAAACTGCAGGGGGTCCAGTAAAGGTCCAGTGATGTCCTTCAGGTAAGCCAAAGCCAGTTTTTCTAATGACTTCATGATGACAGACGTTAGCGCCACAGGTCTGTAGTCATTAAGTCCAGTAATTTTGGGTTTCTTTGGGACGGGGATGATGGTGGAGCGTTTGAAGCAAGAGGGAACTTCACACAACTCCAGAGACCTGTTGAAGATCTGTGAAAAGATGGGGGCCAGCTGGTCAGCACAGGTTTTCAGACAGGCTGGTGTCACACCATCTGGGCCTGGTGCTTTTCTTCTTTTGTTCTTTCTGAAGACGTGGCGCACATCTTCTTCACTAATCTGAAGGGGGGGGGGGGGGGGTTTGGAGGTGTTAATGGCTGTGTAAGGAGATGGTCAGAACGAGTGTGGGGGGTTTCAAATCTACAATAAAACTCATTCAGGTCTTCAGCAAGTTATCGATTCACCTCAGTGCTGGGGGATGGTGTCGTGTAATTTGTGATGGCTTTCAGACCTTTCCACAGGTCTTTCCACAAAACAGCAGAATCAAGAGAAAACATGAAAATAAACAAGCCAGACCTTTCCTCTCACTGTTGTGCCCAAGCATGAAAATGCCATGGAGGACCACAGTGTGTTGAAGAGTAAGCTCATTTTCATTTTCTTCATTGGTTAATTACCCACACCTGTTTTGGTCTCGTTAACACCCCTTCATAAGTTTGGTTCAGTGCCTTGGTCTTCGTCCGTTCTTAAAGTTATGTTGGTGTGTCTGCTGTTCCTGTCTGTATGTACCCTGTTCGGATTATATTAAAGCCCCTTTTGTTATATTTTGTCGTCCTACATCTTCATCCTACACACGACCTGACAATTTGATGCTTTAAAAAAACAAACAAAAAAAAAAAAAACACACACACACAGCAAATGTGACAGTAATTCATATTAGCCCAGTGGATGAATAAACGTCTGCTGAATCTTCACAGTGTTTCTCTCATTAATTGCCTGTATAACAGTAGGCCCAAAACCATTGATTTTTGGTTACAAAAAGTGGAAGATATTAGCATTTAAATGGTTTTTAACTTTTAAGCATTAACTTTGAGGGTCCCATCCTCTTGCATTATATGGACTCACATGGATTATTTTTTTACTAAAAATCTTTTGTTTGTACCATCTGAAGAAAAAAATAAAAAATAAATAAACTTGTATTACTAACATTACAGATAGTTTTATTAATATTAAAATGACCAGAGCTGCGGTTGTAGCCTATTTTTCTTGCGCGGCACGTGTCCCTACAGCTCCCTCCTCACTGACAGAATTTCATTTGAAATGTTCATGACTACCATTATTTTAGATTCCGACTTGTAAAAAGCATTTACGTCCTTATCTTTTTATGAGCCATTTCCCGAAGCTTTCACGCTCCTCAAGACGGCCACTGAAAAAAAGAAAATATAAACTGGTCAGAATAAGCTTTTTCACATAATAGGCGTTTACACACAAGCAGTTTAAAAGTTCACATATGCTTGAACTGTATATTAACGAAAAAAAGGCAATTATTCTGTAAACACGTGGTTGTGTGTAAGACAAGTTTTATCTGTAAGTAGACCTACTTGTTCATGTACGAAGTAAAAAGGCTAGTATTTTGGAAACAATCAAACAATAAAGAAAGAAATATAGAAAGAAAAATAAAGAGAGAGAATTCACCATTGTTCCACATTTCCAGTCCTGTTTCAGGCATCCCCACAGCTGCTACTGTATGTGCGCATATCAACTTGATCATTAGCCTATCGCGCTTGCATGGCATGGAGGCTCCCACGCAATCCCTTGCATTTCTTTTCCCTGCGGAAAGAACTTTTTCTGATTTATGTACACTCACGATAACACCAAAAGGTTGTGCTTTTGTAAAACAGAGAGGTTGTGCTTTCTGCCGTCTCCATGAAATGGAGCATGTCACAGCAATGAACCCGCTACTTGCCTCACAAAGAAATTCATAGGCACAACAATTTACTCACCCCCTTGTCATCCAAGATGTTCATGTCTTTCTTTCTTCAGTCGTAAATAATTTATGTTTTTTGAGGAAAACATTTCAGGATTTTTCTCCATATAATGGACTGATATGGTGCCCCGATTTTGAACTTCCAAAATGCAGTTTAAATGCAGCTTCAAACAATCCCAAATGCAGTTGTAAATGATCCCAGCCAATCCCAGCCGCTGCGCCATAGAGATGCGGCAGAAGAGACCGCTGTGATTAACTTTTACAATGTAAAACATTTATAGAACAAAACTAATAATGTAATGAGAACACCTGTGAAGAGATGACGCCAAGCCTTGAGAGGCCTTCAGATGATGCCAACTCCGAATAAACACACAAAACTACCAAATTTTCTTTGTATTATAATCAACATGATCAAATCATGTGATCATTGCTTTAATGTATTAATTGTTTCTGCTGAATACATGATGTTAACTAACCATACATTCATTCTGCTTTCTGTGAGTGACTCTGGAGCATTCCCATGTAGCACAGGAAACTACAAGGACAACATGCTTTTCCGTTTATTATAAATTAATAAATCAGTTGCTGTAAATAAGTGTATAACAAAAGTCAACATACGTAAAATATATGATTAAATGTGTAACTACAATGTGTTAAGTTAAATACACTATGAAAATATTTATGTATTAATAATTATGGGGTGAACAAGAATCAAAAACATTAAACAAGATGAATTTCCCTTAATTTAATTTTATAATTCACTTCTTTGGTATTAAGACAACATACCAACAAGACAATACCATTTCAAAACAGCAAATGCAGTCTTTAACCAGTTACTTTAGCCTAAAATGTGTTAACAAGGCAAGTAGCGATAGTTGACCAGATTAATTCTCAAATATTAACGTATTTTATATTTTAAATACAACACTGATATAACTACATATACATACTACATATACATGTCGATGTATTTTATAAATTATGTAAATACTTTCTTTTATTGTCTACTAATTAACCAAAATCGCAGTTCTGCCTCTCCAACTCCTTGCATTCCAAATGCCCGCTATGAACTTCCTGGAACTATTTGAAGTCTACACGAATCACGTGACGATCGAGCATTTTGAACTTCCGTTGTCGCAACTCTATCTATCTACGGCTCTGGGAGAACCAAACGCCCATTGCCATAACTGATACTTGTCGATACATAGAAAAGATGGCATCGATTTTACCATACCAATTTGAGCCAGAGTCTGACGATAAAACGGCTGAAGTGGCTGATCGACAAGTTAGCACGGACTACCATGGAAAGTGCTCGCAATTTGCTTATGTAATGGCATCTTTACACAGAAAAGGCGGCACAGAAACCAAATCTGAACGGCATAAAACCACGAAAATGTGCATTTACACAGACCGTTTAATGCTGTTCTGAAGCGGCATAAATGCATTTACACAGGAATTAAAATAGTGGGAAACACACATCTTTTAAAATAACTACAATTTTAAAATTAGTTTTAACAAAAACAAATGCTATAAAATTATATAACGAATATAAAAAAGAACAAATAATATAAAACACGAAATAAACAAAAACACGACAGTTTAAAATGTAACAGCAATAAATTTAAATTTCCTGCGCGTGCTGCAGTGTATCTGCGTTGGACTGCTTGTCACAATGTTAGCTTCAGACAAGACGACAGACAAGACGATGGTGGAAGTTTGGCGGTGTTTTTTATTTTAAAAAGCCTGTTGACTTTTGCCGTTATCTATGGTTATTTAGAATTTTTTTTTTTTTTTTTTTTTTGAACATTCGTTTCTTATTTATTTGGTTCTATGGTGTTTGCTAATTTTTACTTTGTGTAACTTATTTCTTATTCGTTTTGCCAATAAACGTTCTACGTTTCTTATATTCATTTGTTTTTTTGTTATTTTATATTAGGCATATAGCATGGTGTAAGCTATTTGTATTTGTTTTGTTAATAAAAGTTCCATGATTCATTTATAGGCTAAGTGAGTTTAACATTGTATTTTGTAATGTAACCAAACAGTTAACTTGCAAAAGCGGGAAAATAACGAAAAGAGAGTCCTTTCTATCAAGACAAGCTGAGAATCATGAGTCGCGACTCGCGAGGATATGGGCCTTAAATTGAAATTAATTTACCCAAAACGTAAAATAATAAGATAATATAAATAAAATGAAAAAAATTAATTGAAAATGAAATCATGAATGGCTCTCATGTTTCGCATTTCATTTACACTGAATCAAAACAGCATTGCGTCGCATTTGATACTAGGGACTGATATCCAGTCCACACTGAGACCTGATATCATCTTGGTCTCTGAGGCCACAAGACAGTTAATCTTGCTAGAGCTGACAGTGCCCTGGGAGGAGAGGATGGAGGAGGCTCAGGAGAGAAAGAGGGAAAAATATCGGGAGCTGGTGGAGCAGTGTCGGATAAATGGGTGGAGGACCAGGTGTATGCCAGTGGAAGTAGGCAGTCGGGGATTTGCCAGCCATACCCTGAGTAAGGCCTATGGTACACTGGGCATAACGGGCGTCAACCGAAGAAGAGCCATAAGTAACAACGTGGAGGCAGTGGAGAAAGCATCCAGATGGCTCTGGTTGAAGAGGGGAGAGCGGTGGGGGCGGTAGCATGCCACTTGGACACAGGCCGGGGTCTGATCAGCCTCGGTCGGGTCGCCTGGAGGAGGGTGTCTGTTGCAAGACCCGAAACACCCCGTGAGTCCAGGAAGCAACACTGAT
>NW_026129434.1:22500-55658 GCF_022985175.1 Labeo rohita | reverse complement strand
ATGTCGTTGACATTTAGATGATGAATAGATCTGTTAGATCTGAATAGATTTTCTGCCAGGTTACCTCTGAAATTTGTTCATTCAAATCTTCTTCCCATTCATTTTTTAAATAATCTAAATCTGCCAGGCTATGTTCATTGAGGAGATTATAAATTTTGCTTATGATTTGTTTTAAATCTTTCCCTACCTTAAAAATTGACTCTAACAGAGATGTAGGGGGATATGTGGGACCAAAAAAATTCTGACTTTTAGATATCTAAAGAAATGGGACCTGGGAATCTTAAATCTGTTAACCAATTCATCAAAAGATGCAAAAGTATTATTTATATATAGATCTTGTAATATATTGATTCCACTCTTAACCCAAATATCAAAGGCTTTATCTAATATTGAGGGGGTGTGGTTTTTACTTAAGGGGGCATGTAAGGAGAGACTATGATAGGCAAATGATTTTCTAAACTGATTCCAAATTTTTAGGGACTGTCACCATAGGATTCGAGGAATAGCGAGAGACAGGATCAAGCATTGGACTTTCAGAGCACATTAAAGTGGATAGAGATACAGGTTTGCAGGAAAACGTCTCCAAGTTAAGCCACTTAAGGGCACCAGGGCTATCATTTCCCCTCATCTAGAAAGTCAGTCCTCTAATATTAGCTGCCCAGTAATATATCATAAAATTTGGAAGTACCATGCCACCTGAGGTGCGAGGCTTTTGTAAAATACTTTTCTGGATCTGAGGATTTTTGTTATTCCAGATGAATGTTGATATGAGCTTATCTACGGAGTTGAAAAAGTATTTGGTCAAAAAAATGGGAAGATTTTGAAACAAATAAAGGAACTTCTGCAATACATTCATCTTAATAGTATTAATTCTTCCACTTAGAGAGAGAGGCTTCCGGCTCAAGAATGCCACCGGTCTACGGTCTCCATCCACTTCCTGCAGTAACACTGCCCCCAGTCCTACTCCAGAGGCATCCGTCTGCAGGAAAAATAGTTTCTGGAAATCTGAGCTCAACAAAACGGAGTCTCCACATACTGCCTCTCGTAAGTCCTGGAAAGCTCGTTCACATTGCTCCGTCCAGACCACCTTATTGGGAACGGTGGCTCTAGTGAGATCTGTAAGCACAGAGGCCCTGGCAGAAAAGTTAGGTATAAATCTGCGATACCATCCCAACAAGCCCAGGAAAGATCTCACCTGTTTCTTTGTGGTAGGGGGGCGGTAACTTCGGATGGTTGCTATTTTGTCCAGCTGCGGACGAATGACTCCTCCTCCAATTACAAAACCCAAGTAGCTGATCTCTCTCTTGGCTACTGTACACTTCTTTGGGTTGATGGTAAGACCGGCTGCCTTAATCCTCCCTAGGACTTGCCTCAGATGTTGACAGTGGTCTTCCCAGGTCTCACTGAAGATGACCACATCATCCAGATAAGCTGCCGCAAACTCCTGGGTGCCTTGCAGGACCTGGTCCATTAACCATTGAAAAGTCGCTCGTGCCCCCTGCAGGCCAAACGGCATAACCTGGAAATGGTATAGGCCAAAAGGTGTCTTGAAAGCTGTCAGTTCTTTGGCTCTGGCAGTTAAAGGAACCTGCCAGTACCCCTTGCATAAATCCACAGTGGATAGGAATTTGGCTCTACCCAGTGTTTCCACCAACTCATCGATTCTGGGCATCGGATAGGGGTCTACTTTAGATAAGCTGTTAATTTGTCTAAAATCAATACAAAACCTAAGGGTACCGTCCTTTTGTGGTACTAGGACAATGGGGCTACACCACTCACTATGGGAGGGTTCAATCACATCCATGGCGAGCATAATGTCTAGTTCATCTTTAAGCACTGTTACCAAGCGTTCTGGGATCTGATAACTCTTTTGGCGAGCTGGAGTCGCTTCCCTAAGGATGACATCATGTAGCACCAGGTCAGTACGACCAGGTTTCTCCTGAAACAGCTCAGGATCCAACAGCTGCTTTACCTGGTCTCTTTGGGGTTGCTCTAGATGGGATAAATCCACTATTTGTTGAGTGCCGCTGGTTGGAAAGTACTGTTCTGTGGCTTCCTCTTCCTCCCCAAACACACGAACAAAGAGTTGAGCAGCCTCTGACTCAGCCCTAGAGTGGAATTCTTTCAACAAATTTACATGGAAGCTTTGCTTTTTCTTCCCCCGTTCTGGCATAGAGATCTCATAGGTGACACTGCCATTTTTCCGCACTACCTCGTAGGGTCCATGCCACTTAGATAGCAACTTATTTTCACTGGTGGGCAGCAGTAGCTACACCTTTTGGCCCGGCTCAAATGATCCTTGCCTTCTTATCATACCATACTTTCTGGGTTTGCTGGGCTTTTCTGATGTTCTCCTGGGCCATCGATGTCATCTCTTCCAGACGCTCTCTCATTTGGATCACATATTGGACCACACTGCAGGCACCCTCCTTGGGTCCCTCCCATTGTTCCTTTAGCAGGTCCAAAGGTCCCCTCACCTGCCTGCCATATAACAAAAATGGGGAGAAGCCTGTGGAAGCCTGTGGCACCTCTCTGTACGCAAACAACAGATACGGTAACCACTGGTCCCAGTCAGACCCTGACTTGGAAACAAACTTGCGCAGCATGCATTTTAGGGTTTGATTGAAACGTTCAACCAAACCATCAGTCTGGGGGTGATATGGTGTGGTCTTAATAGCCCTAATCCCCAACAGTTGGTACACCTGTTTTAACAGCAAGGACATAAAATTAGTACCCTGATCTGTTAAAATTTCACGGGGCACCCCCACCCTGGAAAACAGTTGTACAAGACAGGTAGCTACTTGTCTAGCTCTAATGTTTCTAAGGGGAAAGGCTTCGGGATACCTGGTGGCATAACCACAGATCACTAAAATATACCTGTTCCCATTCTTACTTCTTTCCAGGGGCCCCACTACATCCATTCCCAGGTGGCTGAAAGGTGTGTCAATGATTGGCAACGGTAACAACTGTGCAGGTGCCACTCTCCTACCAGATGTGATCTGACACTCTGTACAAGTACGAATGAACTCTGTAACATCCGTATATATCTTAGGCCAACTAAACCGACTTGCGATCCTGGCTAACGTTTTATGCTTGCCTAAGTGTCCAGCCCATGGAACAGAATGTCCCAGAGTCATAACGGTATGACGCATTGATTCTGGAACTACCAATGCCTCAACCTCCCCTTTCACCTGATAGAGTATACCATTCTTCAGGATGTACTTTTCTTCCATTAAACAAGAGACACTGCCACTTCTAACCCCATCTACTTCCGACACTTTCTGAAACCAGTTCTGCAAAGTAGAATCTTTTTTCTGCAGTTCGGCTATGTCTTCAGGGATAACTATGTTAAGAGGCCCTTCGGGCAAAGACAGCTCTTCAACCTGCCTTCTCTCCACACTTCCCTCAAATTTAAGCTTACGCCTTTCCCTTTTAGATTTATGTCTTTTCTCACAGGCTACCTCAATGTCAACATCAGCAAATGGCAGCTCGTTGAAATCTTCTCTAGCACTCTGGGCCCGGGTTACTGCATAACAAGATTGAACTTGGGACACCAGATCACAGAGAATGGGGAGATTTTGCCCCAAAATTACCTCATGAGGTAATTGAGACGAGACAGCCACATGCAACAAAAAAGCCTGCCCCTGTATGGTTAAGTAAACCTCCGCAGTAGGATACTCTCTAATTTCTCCATGCACACAACAAACCTTACGGAAGTTTTGAGTTATATATTCATCTTCAGGAACCAAGCTGTCATGTTCTAGAGTCTGAGTGCTACCTGTATCCACTAAGGCCTTAGCCAACTGACCATTCACAAGTACCTGCGTCACTATTTCTGTTGTATGGGTTTGCAAAGACTCACAGGCTGAAGTGTGTGGAGGCGGGGGGCGGGGAACATAAGAAAGGACAGAATGCTTAACCTTCCTAGATGGACAAAATGGCTTAATATGTCCTAACTCCCCACAATAATAACATCTAACTTCCTGCTTGTTCATTCTATCCCCTTGCATACCAGCCAAACTCACTTTGCCTTGTGCATGACCACCCTCACCCCCAGACTTGCTTGGCCCTCTTTGACTTAGTCCCCTTTGACTTGGTCCTCTTTGACCTCCAAAGCTGCGCTGGGCATCTCGGTGTGCGGCCATGTACCTCTCTGCAAGCTTGGCTGCTTCTTCTGCTGTGGCTGGATCATGCTCCTTAATCCACACTGCCATGTCAGGGCTAATCATTCTCATAAACTGCTTCAAGATAATGAGTTCAGACATCTGAAGAATGGTGCAAGTCTCTGGCTTCACCCATTTTGAGAAGAGATCTTTCAGTCTCACATAAAGCTCCCGGGGGGTCTCATCTGGTCGAATCTCTAAAGAGCGAAACCTTTGACGGTAGATCTCTGCATTAATCTCATATTGTATAAGGATGGCCTCCTTGACTTGATCATAGTCCTCAGCATCAGTCCCATCCATGGCCACATAGGCGCTACGTGCCTTTCCTGTCAACAGGGGAACCAGTCTTATCGCCCAATTGGCTTTAGGCCATCTGCATGCAGTAGCCATCCTCTCAAAAGTTGTCAGAAACTGCTCAATGTCGTCATCTCTTGTCAAAGGATGTAATCTTGGCTCTATACTTCCTGCTAATATACCTTCTCCTGTTGTCATTGGGCTTACCATTGTAGAGGTTGCCTGACTTCCCTGTCGGTCAGCTCCAGTCTGAATCTTTAAGACCTGATGCTGAATTTGCTGGAATTGGTGCTGCATACTCCGCCAACGTTGGTCTTGCTTCACCATAACTTGCTCCATTCGATCATCGTGGGCTGTTATGACTGCAGAAGAACCTTAACCAGGCCAGCCAGTTCTGCCACCGTCCCCTCTGTTGAAGCCACTGCCGGTGTAGAAGTTATGGTGTCACACACACCCTCAGCAACTGTTCCTGGAGCCTCAGTAGAACTGACCTCTTGACTCAATGCCACCCCTTCTTGTGGAACTGCACCTCGGTCTTGTCTGGTCTTGGGTGGCATTATGATTATCCCACTTCTGACACCATTTGCCACGTTTTCACCTCGGGTTACCACTTAAAGTTCTTCAAATAACGAGTGGAGGACATTTAATGCCAGCTTTTTCCTTTTTATTTAATCTTCTCCCAAGCCAGTAAAGTGCAGAGTGCTCACAGGTGCAAACATGAAAAAAGTTCCAAAAAGGAAATCCTTATGGAAAACAAAATCCAACTTCAATGTACTAACAAACAAACAAACAAACAAAAGAAAATAATCTTGGATCAGGGATAACACAACTTCAATCAGAGTACTCCCCAGTAGCTTCCACACTCACTGCACACCAGTCAAAGACTTCCTGACTGCTTCATTACATGGGAATTCAACCATTTCTCAAAAACCATACATTCTCCAGCAAGTAATGTGACATGAAAAAAGGATTTAAACATCAAGTTCAACATTTCTTTCAAATCACCAAAGTCAATATCACAATAAAACAAAACTTCAATTCAGTATAATTATAGCAAGTCAAGTTCAATAACTCCTAAAACAATTTCAACCCCTTTTCACTTATACTTGGTATTTCCCACTTCCCATAATGCAACACAGCAAAGATATAAAAGGCTGACAAAAGTCATTTCGGGTCTTTTACCTAGTTCAAGATGGCCGCCACCATGCATGCTAATCTAGGCGACAGCCAACAGTCTCCAAGGAAAACCCAATTGTCCATTAACTCTAGTGTTCAGGTGGCCAGTCTGAAACACAACAGTCAAGACACAGCTGTATGTGTGTGCATGTGCAATCCATCTCTCCACTTAGGTGTGACATCAAGGTAAATAAACAGATTAAAAACCCAAGTATGTGTTCAAGTCTTTATACAAGGGCTAAGCCGGGCGAACACTGGGAACAGAGGGCAGCTCTGTTACAGACGATAGGAACTACACTGAGATGGACCCTTATCTTTCTTCAAAATAAGAGAAATAGTTGCTTCACGCATAGCTGGGGGGAGATGATTTGAGAACAGAGATTCTTTAAATACAGTAAGGAGCAAAGGGGCAAGTCTGTCTGAATTTTTTTTAAAGAACTCAGATAGAAAGCCGTCTGGCCCTGGCGACCTGCCACGTTGCATACTTCTAATTGCATCTATAATCTCTTCTACCACAATATTTTTGTCTGGATGAGATGCCAAATCTGGGTTCAACTTGGGAATATCCAAACTATGAAAAAAATTGTCTATATCAGATTTATCATCTGGTGGTTCTGAAGCAACCATGGAAGGAAACATGAGTTTATCTCCACTTCATCTACATGTTTTTGGCCTACAGATTAGCAGTCTTCTGACGCAACTGATGTGATAAAAATTTTTCAGCCCTTTCCCCATGTTCATAAGAAATATGTCTAGATTTTAGAATAAGGTTTCTGCTTGATGTGTCGAGGTGAGATCAAACTCTTAAGAATCAGGAGTTGTTTAAGTATATCATCAGATGGTGAATAGCTGTATCTAATATCTAATTTCAAAATATTGTCCGTCAGCTGTCTAAAGCATTCAGCAGTGACTTTCCTCTGCATTGAACCATAAGAAATGATCTGCCCCCTTAAATATGCTTTCAATGTTTGAAAAGCAAACATGCAAAAGAGATCAATCTCTGATTTGATGAAGTTGACAAAGATTTCATCCGAAAGGAGAGGATTAGGTCTCCATGGACGATAATCAGAATCCACGCCTGGAATGCGCAACTTCTTTTTCAAAGGGGCATGGTCCAAAATAACTATGGATTGATATTCACATTCAAAAACCATATGAAGAAGTTTATCATCGATAAAAAAAAACAATCTATTCATGCAAATGAGTGAACCGGAGAAAAAAAAGAATAACCCCTAAAAGTAGGGTTCCTGAAACGCCAGATGTCAGTTAAACCTTAAGTCTGAAGAAAAAGATTTACTGTTTGGAAAGACTTCAGGGCAGATTCAGGGCAGATTCTAGATGAACTGTGATCTAGTTTTGGAGAAAGGGCACATCTCCCCATAAGATCAGTGGCGGAGCTACAATTTTTTACATGGGGTGGCCAGGGGGTGGCCACTGCTATTTCAGGGGGTCCACACACACACGCACTGTACTCATAAAGTTGAAATAATAAATAAAATATAATTTTAAATGCGTCATATCTCTATGGAAATGTACAATTAAGAAAACTGCACAATTAAGGGAACAAATCAGCTAACTGACAGCAGCTAACTAAAATGTGTAGTTTAAAATTTAGGTCTGGCCTACCACTGGGTCCTTTTGGAACAGCAAATCTGGTGCTTGATGCAGCTGGAAGGGGCTTGATGACTGTCACTGTCTTGCTCAGAGCCAGAGGTCTCTGTGTCATCCCTTGATACATCTATTTACAACACAATCTATTAGTTCCCATAGAATAGGTAAAACACACACACACACATACGTTTTTGTGAATTATGAGGACATTCTACAGGTTTCCATTGTTTATACTCTACAAACTATTTTCTATTGCCCTAATCCAACCCTCACAGGGAACATTTAAAAATATTTATAAGCCTTTTGAAAAACGGGGGCATGGGCAATGTCCTCATAAGTCACCTTCTCCTGAAATACCTGTCATTCTCATACCATTATACAAATTTGTATCCTGATATGTCACAAAGATGCACACAAACACAATGAAAGTGTTTAGAAAACCCAAATCTATTTCATTACCAACATATAATTCAAAATATGAAAATATTATAATTTACTCATCTTCTACTCACTTTGTTGTGAGTTAATAAGTAATGACAGGATTTGATTTTTTTAGTTGAACTTTCCTGAAGCTCAGCTTAAATTCTAACATTGGTTGAAACATGCGATTGCCTAGTAGATGCTCTGTCCTGCTGGTGGACCTGAAGTCTGACCACACTGACTCTGACTAGTCTCAGGTATGGAGCTGCTGTGGGATCCAGTGCAAAAAAAAAAAAAACAAAAAACGGGTAGGGTCTGTTTGAACCTGATCTCCCTGTTTGTGCTTCTTTATAAAGAAGTCTGATATCTCGCCCTTTCTTTTCATGTTTAATTGACCCTGTGCAAAAATATTATAGTCTGGTTACATCGGATCCAGTTAGAAACATATTTATCCTAATTAAAAATATCCATTATCATACCCTGCACATTATTCTGAAGAAAGTATATGAGCTGGCTATTCCATTTCAACTAAATGTAACTGACAAACAGTTAGCCTAACATTACTTCCCCATACTAGCAAAATATTTGGGCATTGTAAATTTAATATAATAACTTACATACATGGTATGTGCATGCAATACTAGCACAGATGAAGTATAGCGTTAACAGTCTGAAGTGCGAACTGATCTCTCTAATCTCATTAAGTTCACTAATATCGTTGGCGCCTCGTTAACTTACACAGCGGATAATAAACGTTACTCAGCAAACAAACCTTATAATAAACTATAAAATGTATTTCAAATATGATGTTTTATTATTCGGCTTACCTTGAAACCATGCTCTTGTCTTAGGCTCGTCTTTGATTTGAAAATATCTTGAGCAGCGTTGCCGGCAAAATTCAAAAACTTCTTTAGACAAATAAGATGTCAATCAGCATCAGGAACTGCCAGCAGCAAATAAAATTTTGGGGTGGCACCCAGGGTGCCCATTGGATGTCAGGGGGGGTCCAGTGCCATCCCGGACACCCCTCTGGCTCCGCCACTGCATAAGATAAGCTGGTGAGTATCTATATTGGAAATTCAGGAAAAGGTATTAGTACAGAAAATATTATCATCCCAGTTTGGGGCACAAATGTTCATTAGAATAACAGGGAGTCCATATAATCTGCCCATTACAATGTCTATTTTAGACATTACAAATGGTATATTCTTATGCACTATAATTGCTACCCCCCCTCGTCTTGGAATTAAAGCTTGAATTAAATGTTTGCCCTATCCATCCTCCTGTTAGTCTAGACTGGTCTGTTACCCTGAGATGGGTTTCTTGGAGAAACGCTATGTCAGTCTTCAAATAATCAAGGTGTAAAAGTACTTTTTTTCCATTTTACAGGATGATTTAAAGCTTTTACATTCCAACTAATAAAATTAATCATGCACCCTGCACTTCCCATTGAACTGGTGTTAGCTATTAAGAAATTTAATAAACAAAACACTGAGATTACAACCCCATAAAACAGGACAATGAGACTTTGAATTAAAAAGACAAAAAATAAACCATTTAAACAAATTAAGTCTGATAGGTCCCCAAGCCCAGTCACCTAAATGAACCTGGTGACAATAACATCCAGTGCAAGATTTGCCATAAATTATATTATGGCAAAGGAGAACCACTTTAGTGTCTGATAAACCAGCCCCTGTCTAGCCCCCTAATTGTAAAAAAAAATATAAAAAAAAAAAAAATAATAATAATAATAATAATAAAATAAAAATAATAATAAAAATAATAATAACGCTTCACATTGTATCAACAGTGAACAGCAACAGTGGATCATTATGAATGTTTTATATATAGAACACCAATTGTCTAATGTGGAGCATTGTCATTTCAATATACACAAGAGTCCAAATGTCTCTTATAACTGTTTAAATGGAGCGAATGACATCTCTGTGCTCTCACCTTTTAAGGAAAAAAAAAATGGAGATGTATATTAAAAGTTCTATATTATGAGACCAAGGATCCAGATAGTAATTTAGAAAAAGCCTCAAAGTTTTAAACGCTGGTCCTTGTCCAAAAAAAAAGTAAAAAAAAAAAAAAACACCTGAATGGCGTACATTGCATCTGCACATCCTTCTCTCCAAATCGTTGTTCTTTTCCTTTAGACTAGGCAACTTTGTTTTAAGTTATGCAACTATTGTCTGTAATTAAGTAATCTCGTCCCACCATGTTGACACTGACAATACGGATAGCAGTCTTCATATTATCCATTTCTGTACGGATCGCCGCTGTGTTGTTAGCAATTTCCAACCTTATTCTTTAAGCTCGTTCTTAAGAAAGCCGAAGTCCTCAGAAAGAGCATTTTTGAGTTCCGCCCTCATAACAACCAAGATTATCCTCTTTCAAAGAGGCTAAAATATCTGTGTTACAATTCTCCCTATCCATAACCGATTAATGCTGTGGAATGGGAGGCGAGTCGCCGGAGGCGGTGGCGACTCGTGTCGAGGATGTCTCTGGCCTAGTGCTCGCAGTGCCGCTGTATTTATATTTACGCAGGTTACTCGCCATTAAAGTAGCTGACACGGATATCAGATTTTTGTCTTTTATCTTGTTGGTTCTTAAGTATGTTTTAATAATTTCTGTTTGTCTACTATGTCTAGTCTAGTTCTTCGTTATCTTGTTTATTTATACTCTTTGCTTTCTTCAGGTCATGGTGCATGTTTGTTAGCTGTTTTGTTGTGATTATATTGTCCTTCGTCTTTGGACCTTTTTAGACATTTTCTTTGTTAAGTGAAATTAATACAAACTTGCTGTAATTGGATCCACTCTTCTATCCCTGCATTGCTGTAACAGGTGTTTTATAAAAAACTGAATTACTGAAACATATATTTTAAATCTAAAGGAAAGCCTTTAACTTGTTTTCAGTATAGTTGTTTGTTTTGTTCTTTACACAGGTTATGTGGATGTAATCTCACTACTCAGTCCTGTGAAAGTCTGTCTTCAGCTCTACAAATCTCCAACTCAAGCATCCTGAAAGAGCTGGACCTGAGTAACAATGACCTGCAGGATTCTGGGGTGAAGCTTCTCTCGGATGGACTGAAGGCTCTAAAGCAGGGGTCTCAAACTGCCGGACCGCGGGCTATTTACGGCCCTCCCTCCCCCTCCCTCCGGCCCGCAACTGACGTTAAAAATATAAAGCAATCCGGCCCGCAAAATAATAATTAACAATATTTAATATTAATATTACTAATCATTTTTGTAGTTATTTCATAGCAATTTAAACTACTCATTTAATATACAAACACAATACAAACAAAAACACGGTTAAAAAAATGAATACGTTGATAGCGTAAAAAACCTGCGTGTGGCAGCAGACATGCTAAGAAGAGGGCTAGTTTCAGGGCTTTAGCAGTTTATTTTTTGTTTGGCTGTGAATGAAAATGTCTTATTCCAAACCGAAAAGGAAAGTGGATGATGAACACAGACAGTTTCAGGAAAGATGGACACTGCAGTATTTTTTTGTGGAGTTTAATGGAAATGCCACCTGTCTGATATGCAAAGAAAAAGTTGCCGTTCTAAAGGAATACAATCTCAAGCGTCATTACTCTACTAAACACGGAGACCAGTATGAGAAATACCAGGAAGACGAAAGAAAAAAACGAGCCACCCAGTTGCAGAGAGAGCTAACGTCCCAGCAAACTCTTTTCTACAAAGCCAAAAAGGATGCTGATGCTGCAGTTGAAGCGAGTTATGTGGTGAGTGAAATGATCGCCAAAGCAGGAAAGCCATTCACTGAAGGGCAGTTTATGAAGGACTGTATGTTGAAGGTCGCTGATATTTTATGTCCAGAAAAGAAGAACATGTTCAACAATCTCTCTTTATCGGCAAATACAGTGGCAGAGCGGATTACTGAATTATCGAGTGACATTTATGATCAGCTACGCGGGAAAGCGGGGGTTTTCACTGCATACTCTGTGGCCCTTGACGAAAGCACACACAAAACTGACAATGCTCAGCTAGCTATTTTCGTCAGGGGTATTAATGAAAAGTTTGAGGTGACAGAAGAATTGCTGAGTTTGTGTCCAATGCATGGCCGGACAACAGCCAAAGATATATTTCAGCAGTTGGGCGACGCGATTGAACGCGCTGGTTTACCTTGGAAGAGACTAGTAGGCATTACTACCGATGGCGCCCCGTCTATGACCGGTAAAAAAAACGGACTGGTGGCACTGGTGCAAAGAAAGTTAGAAGAGGAACATGCAGATCCAGCAGTTGTTCTGCACTGCATTATACACCAACAGGCACTGTGCAGCAAATGCTTAAAATATGAACATGTCATGTCTGTTGTCCTAAAATGCATCAATTACATCAGGTCAAGGAGTTTACAGCACCGCCAGTTTCGTGCCTTTTTAGAAGAAATTGAGGCAACATATGGTGACGTACTTTACTTCACTGAGGTGCGCTGGCTCAGCAGGGGAAATGTCTTGAAGAGATTCTTTGAGCTAAGAACAGAGGTGAAGAGATTCATGGAAGATGGCAGAATGGATGTTCCTGAATTTGATGATCCTAAATGGGTCATGGACCTTGCATTCCTAGTGGACATTACACAGGAACTGAACATCCTTAACCTGAAGCTCCAGGGCCCTGGTCAGCTTATCACAGCAGCGTATGAAAGTGTGAAAGCCTTCTCCACAAAATTAAGATTGTGGAAAACTCAGCTTTCTGCAAAAAACCTCAGTCATTTCACAACATGCAGATCTCTTGTGGAGGAGGGCATAGCATTCAATGGTGATGAATATGCATCTGCTGTTGAAAACCTACTTCAGGAATTTGATAAGCGTTTTGCGGACTTCAAGGCACACCGTGACACTTTCGAGCTGTTTGCAGACCCCTTCTCAGCTGATGTGGAGAGTGTCCCAACTTTTTTGCAAATGGAACTTATTGACTTGCAGATGCAACAGTGAGCTAAAAACTAAATTCAGAGATGCACAGGGAAATGCAGACAAGACTGCACAGTTTCTGAGAGAATTACCTCCACGCTTCCCAGAGCTGTCCAAAGTGTTCAGTCGGGTAATGTGCCTTTTTGGAAGCACATATCTGTGTGAGAAGCTTTTCTCAGCTATGAACTTTAATAAATGCAAGTTCAGGTCCAGGCTTAGTGATGCTCATCTTGAAGCTGTACTAAGGGTTTCAACTGTTAACACCATCAGGGCCAATGTGGTGCGGTTGTGTGAGCAAAAGCGCTGCCAGGTGTCTGGCAAGAAATAGCATAGTTTGCAAATGTATTGCATTTGTTCAGTGTAAGGTTGTTTGTTCAGATTAGTTTTGATAAGTAACATAAGTTAAAATTAAGTAGGTAACTGTTAATTAAAAAGTAAAAAATATATAACATAATACACAGACACTGTTGTTTATATTTTTGTTAAGGATAACAGAAATATGTTAGCAATGTAATGTAAAAGGAAGTTCAGCATGTAATGTAATGTAAAAGAAAGTTCAACAACTCAGCAATTGAAGTAAATTTCCACAAATGTTGTGTTTGAATGATAAAATGGCCCTCCTATGAAATATCAGTCACAGCAATGGCCCCCAGCCAATTTGAGTTTGAGACCCCTGCTCTAAAGTGTCAAATGGAGATTCTAAGGTAAATGGTTTCAATAAAATAAATAAGCAAAGTGTGTTTATCAAATTGTAAAGCTTGTGATGTAATTTGATATGATTATACAGTGCGGCACTATGTTTATGCTCATGCAAAAAGCTCATGGTCCGTTGTTTTCAATGTCTTTCTGGATTTGAAAATACCAACATGTATCAAACATCTGCCTTTTTATTTGATTGGCCATCCTAATCACCAGTTGACTTGACATGTACTGTTTAAATGTTTTTGTCATCCAAACAAATAGCTAATATGTGTGTAATGGATATCAGCAGAGCAGCATGAAGAATATCTAATATTAACTTCTTAGCATTCCTATAAAATGTAACTACACATCGGGCAGTACAGTGGAACGCTAACATGTTAACATCAAAATAGGGCTCTACACTTACTTTTCTTTTTAGTAGCACTTGTACTGTTCAGGAGAACCTTCTGATCAGTATTGCGAAATTACTCGGTGTAGTTTTATGTCAAATTCAAAGTATTATAATTAACCCTTTCACACGTGAGTTTAAAATATTCTAGCTGACCCCAGGGTGAGGTTTTTTCGGCGACCGTTATTTAGAACGTATAGCTTTATTGTTTCCATGGCGAGGCGCCGTGTTTGTCACGTGACACAACGCAGCCACAATAGCGCTGTATGACACATGTATCACTTTTATATAATTTTTCCCTTTTTATTATTAATATTCACAAACATGCTTACTGTATTATGAAATATCTGATATTCCGATTTTGAAATATGTGCAAGTAAATTTATATGGAGGTTTAAACACTTTTATAATCAGCGTGTTAGTTGATCTATGCCAAATGATGGGCGCCACCATGTTAGTTCACGCTGAATCCGAGCTGTGGGATTTACAAAATGCAAATTGATCCTCTCCTCCCTCTTCAACGCAATCCTGGTAATAGTGGAGTTTGGCGATAATCACCCGGGGCTTTCCATTTGGCTTTTTTGGGGTTAGATTCTGTGCGAACGGTCGATTAGGATGTCTTTCTCTAGGCTTAAAACTTCTTTCAGCAGCTTGGAGACTGCAACGGTAGAACTCAAACCGGTCTCCTCTGGAATCCCTGCAATGCGTACATTGCATTTCCACATCCTTCCCTCCAAATCGTCGTTCTTTTCCTTTAGACTAACCAACTCTGTTTTAACTTCTGCAACTATTGTTTGTAATGAAGCAATCTCGTCCCACCATGTTGACACTCCTTCCTTCACAATACGGTCTTCATATTATCCATTT
This sequence comes from Labeo rohita, assembly GCF_022985175.1. Taxonomy (NCBI): domain Eukaryota; kingdom Metazoa; phylum Chordata; class Actinopteri; order Cypriniformes; family Cyprinidae; genus Labeo; species Labeo rohita. The sequence goes on along the minus strand of NW_026129434.1, from coordinate 41,103 downwards.
CAGTACGGATCGCCGCCGTGTTGTTAGCAATTTCCAACTTTATTCTTTAAGCTCGTTCTTAAGAAAGCCAAAATCCTCAGAAAGAGCATTTTTAAGTTCTGCTCTGATAACAACCAAGATTATCCTCTTTCAAAGAGGCTAAAATGTCTGTGTTACAATTCTCCCTATCCATAACTGATTCATGCTGTGGAATGGGAGGCGAGTCACCGGAGGCGGTGGCAACTCGTGTCGCGGATGTCTCTGGCCTAGTGCTTGCAGCGCAGCTGTATTTAAATTTGCGCAGGTTACTCGCCATTAAAGTACCTGACACGGATATCAGTTGTTCAGATGGGTCTTACGGGTATTAAAAAACAATGTCCACAATTAGTTTGCTGAAAATGCATTAGAAAATAATAATTTTAAATGAAGCTAGACAGGAGCTAATCTTCACATGTCTTATTCCATTGTAAGCTCACCAGCGCCCCCCAGTGTTTATTTATCTTTATTTTTTGTCTTTTATCTTGTTAGTTCTGAAGTATGTTTTCATATGTTTTAATAATTGCTGTTTGTCTCCTATGTCTAGTGTAGTTCTTCATTATCTTGTTTATTTATACTCTTTGGTTTCTGCAGGTCATGGTGCATGTTTGTTAGCTGTTTTGTTGTGATTATATTTTTCTTCGTCTTTGGACCTTGTTGGTCATTTTCTTTGTTAACCCTTTCAGACCTGAATTTTTTTCACTGGACAAAAAAAATATTGTCCTCTTGATATTTGCTCTTCTCCAACATATAAATGAGTCTAAAAAAAAAAAGATTTGTGCAAAATAATTTTTTATTAGATTTTTCTCATGTCCACTACAATGGACGCCAGGTCTGAATAAAAAAAAAATCCACATATTTTAACCATACATAATAAGTAGAGTTTGTGCACTATAGTTGAACTAGTGTTTAAGATTTTGAACAGAATACATATTGTAAGAATGAACAATGCCATAAGAATGTGGAAAAAAAAAGGTAAGATGATATGAAGTCTCAAAAAACTTGTTTTTTGGTTGAAGTGGGTGAATCTGAGTATATGTATAAATGTCTTTGTGTGTATATGTATGGGTTTATGTGTAGTTGCTGATTGTTTTGATAAATATATGATTGTGTGCATTATAGCATCAAGCCATCGGTGTGTGTGGAGGGGGTGTGAGTGTGTGTGTGTTGCTGTGTATTCACTGATCTCATCCACTATGGCTGTTTCTCAATGAAACCAATGAAAAATTGACCTACATATTATAGTCAATCTGAAGACATAAATGAAATCATATTAATATTAATTGCATTAATTAACATCAATGTTCATAAAACATTGACACTTGAATTTGTACTTCTGTATTTAGCTTTGAAATGCTTGCACAAATTTCTCAATCTGTTATACAACTAATTCATGAGGTTCTGCTAAGACCTGATGTCCATTGCGATGGACAGTAAATTTTAAAAAAATCCTGTGTTCTGCAACTCTGACAGATCTTCAAAATAACTTTAAATATTATCATTTTAGAGTCTTAATTTTATAACCGGTGCAAGTTGATGAGTCTACCATTAACAGAATTCTGCATATAAAAGGTAAAATATGAGGTTCCTCCTCTTCTTGTCTAGTTGGTTAACATGTCTCTCTTTTGTGATGTCTGTAGCTCAATCAGAATAAGTAAGGAGTCAGATCTTCATTGTAATTGGTTGATCAGGGACCAATCAGTGACCAGGCATTGCTCATATTTTAAAAACATAACATTTTATTGGTTTAAACAAAAAATCATGTGATGTCCATTTCAATGGACGCAGGGTCTGAAAGGGTTAAGTGAAATTAATACAAACTTGCTGTAATTGGTTGCACGCTTCTATCCCTGCATTGCTGTAACAGGTGTTTTCAATATAGTTGTTTGTTTTGTTTTTTACACAGGTTATGTGGATGTAATCTCACTACTCAGTCCTGTGAAAGTCTGTCTTCAGCTTTACAATCCTCCAACTCAAGCATCTTGAGAGAGCTGGACCTGAGTAACAATGACCTGCAGGATTCTGGGGTGAAGCTTCTATCGGATGGACTGAAGAGTTTACAGTGTCAGCTGGAGATTCTGAGGTAAATGGTTATAATAAAATAAATAAGCAAAGTGTGTTCATCAAATTGTAAAGCCTATGATGTAATTTGATATGATTATAAAGTGCGGCACTATGTTTATGCTCATGCAAAAAGCTCAAGCATCCTGAAAGAGCTGGACCTGAGTAACAATGACCTGCAGGATTCTGGGGTGAAGCTTCTCTCGGATGGACTGACGAGTTTGAAGTGTCAGCTGGAGATTCTGAGGTAAATGGTTTTAATAAAATAAATAAGCAATGTGTGTTTATCAAATTGTAAAGCTTGTGATGTAATTTGATATAATTATACAGTGCGGCACTATGTTTATGCTCATGCAAAAAGCTCATGGTCCGTTGTTTTCAATATCTTTTTGGATTTGAAAATACAACATGTATCAAACATCTGCCCTTTTATTTGATTGGCCATCCTAATCACCAGTTGACTTGACATGTACTGTTAGACAGCTGTTTAAATGTTTTTGTCATCCAAACAAATAGCTAATATGTGTGTAATGGATATCAGCAGAGCAGCATGAAGTATATCTAATATTAACTTCTTAGCATTCCTATAAAATGTAACTACACATCGGGCAGTACAGTGGAACGCTAAGACATTAGCGGTCTTCATATTATCCATTTCAGTACGGAACGCCGCCGTGTTGTTAGCAATTTCCGACTTTATTCTTTAAGCTCCTTCTTAAGAAAGCCGAAATCCTCAGAAAGAGCATTTTTAAGTTCTGCTCTGATAACAACCAAGATTATCCTCTTTCAAAGAGGCTAAAATGTCTGTGTTCCAATTCTCCGAATCCATAACCGATTCATGCTGTGGAATGGGAGGCGAGTCGCCGGAGGCGGTGGCGACTCGTGTCGAGGATGTCTCTGGCCTAGTGCTCGCAGCACCGCTGTATTTATATTTACGCAGGTTACTTGCCATTAAGTAGCTGACAAAGATATATCAGTTGTTCAGATGGGTCTTACGGGTATTAAAAAACAAAGTCCACAATTAGTTTGCTGAAAATGCATTATAAAATAATAATTTTAAATGAAGCTAGACAGGAGCTAATCTTCACATGTCTTATTCCATTGTAAGCTCACCAGCACCCCCCAGTGTTTATTTTTTTTTTTTTTTTGTCTTTTATCTTGTTAGTTCTGAAGTATGTTTTCATATGTTTTAATAATTGCTGTTTGTCTCCTATGTCTAGTGTAGTTCTTCATTATCTTGTTTATTTATACTCTTTGGTTTCTTCAGGTCATGGTGCATGTTTGTTAGCTGTTTTGTTGTGATTATATTTTTCTTCGTCTTTGGACCTTGTTGGTCATTTTCTTTGTTAAGTGAAATTAATACAAACTTGCTGTAATTGGTTGCACGCTTCTATCCCTGCATTGCTGTAACAGGTGTTTTCAATATAGTTGTTTGTTTTGTTTTTTACACAGGTTATGTGGATGTAATCTCACTACTCAGTCCTGTGAAAGTCTGTCTTCAGCTTTACAATCCTCCAACTCAAGCATCTTGAGAGAGCTGGACCTGAGTAACAATGACCTGCAGGATTCTGGGGTGAAGCTTCTATCGGATAGACTGAAGAGTTTACAGTGTCAGCTGGAGATTCTGAGGTAAATGGTTATAATAAAATAAATAAGCAAAGTGTGTTCATCAAATTGTAAAGCCTATGATGTAATTTGATATGATTATAAAGTGCGGCACTATGTTTATGCTCATGCAAAAAGCTCAAGCATCCTGAAAGAGCTGGACCTGAGTAACAATGACCTGCAGGATTCTGGGGTGAAGCTTCTCTCAGATGGACTGAGGAGTCTAAAGTGTCAGCTGGAGATTCTGAGGTAAATGGTTTCAATAAAATAAGCAAAGTGTGTTTATCAAATTGTAAAGCCTGTGATGTAATTTGATATGATTATACAGTGCGGCACTATGTTTATGCTCATGCAAAAAGCTCATGGTCTGTTGTTTTCAATGTCTTTCTGGATTTAAAAATACAACATGTATCAAACATCTGCCCTTTCATTTGATTGGCCATCCTAATCACCAGTTGACTTGACATGTACTGTTAACAGCTGTTTAAATGTTTTTGTCATCCAAACAAATAGCTAATATGTGTGTAATGGATATCAGCAGAGCAGCATGAAGAATATCTAATATTAACTTCTTAGCATTCCTATAAAATGTAACTACACATCTGGCAGTACAGTGGAACGCCAACATGTTAACATCAAATCAGGGCTCTACACTTACTTTTCTTTTTAGTAGCACTTGTCCTATTCAGGAGAACCTTCTGATCAGTATTGCGAAATGACTCAGTGTAGTTTTATGTCAAATTCAAGTGTTATAATTAACCCTTTCACACGTGAGCGTTTTTTTGGCGACCGTTATTTAGAACGTATAGCTTTATTGTTTCCATGGCGACGCGCCAAATTGTTTGTCACGTGACACAACGCAGCCACAATAGCGCTGCATGACACGTCACATCACTTTTATATAATTTTTCCCTTTTTATTATTGTGATTTCCAAACGTGCTTACTGTATTATGAAATATCTGATATTCCGATTTTGAAATATGTGCAAGTAAATGTATTTGGAGGTTTAAACACTTTTATAATCAGCGTGTTAGTTGATCTATGCAGAGTGATGGGCGCCGCCATGTTAGTTCACGCTGAATCCAAGCTGTGAGATTTACAAAACGCAAATTCATCCTCTCCTCCCGAAAAACATTAAAGTAAGTCTCTGGTGAGCTTAGAGAAGAGCAGAGTAAACTTTATAGTTACATACACTATGTGTATATGGTATCAATAAAACATGTTGTCAGATAACATTTGTAAGGATCATTATTGCTGCTTCCATAGACATTGGTATTTTTCTAACTATAAATGCATCGTTTTACTAGGACTTATGTGTATTTAAATGTCTGGAACCTAAAATAAGCATTATACAGTTGAAAACAGGAATAGTTGCGATAATACGACAAGCGCTCAGTGCATCCGATCTGGCTCAGCACCAGCAGATTTGAATTCAGCAGTTGATCATCTGACGTGCTGAACGTTCAAATCACACCGGTGTGATCGTACGCTTCAGGGACCAGCCAAGAATGATCACAGTGGTGTGATTAATTTCTAATTAGAATAAGTTACCAATCAAATGAAATCAGTATTAACAAAATTAATTTGCACTACAGAGGTGCCAAAGAACATAAAAGTGGCATGTAGGTGTGTTTACTGATTTTAAGTAGGCAAAACTGTACAAAATTGTACAAAGTCACACTTGTGGTGTTCCTGGTCAAAAATTACCAGACTCCCCTGAGTCAGTCACACTGGTGCTCCTAAATATTTTTACATGGTAATTAGTACTTGCTTACTACTAACTACATGCAGTAGTTTTTGTAGCAGTTTTTAGTCACAAATGTAACTGAAATGGTTGCACTGTATGGCCCTGCAAATCAGTTTACAGAAGTTACGAAGTTAAATAATATGCATTTGTTGCGTTTTCTTGTCAGAAATACAGTTATTTTGCAATAAGTCAACCTTTAAAGGGATAGTTCACCCAAAAATGAAAATTTGATGTTTATCTGCTTACCCCTAGGTTATCCAAGATGTAGGTGACTTTGTTTCTTCAGTAGAACACAAACAAAGATTTTTACCTCAAACCGTTGCAGTCTGTCAGTCATATAATGGCAGACAATGGCTACCAAATCTTTGATAAAAATAAAATACACAAACAAAACCAAATTAAGCCCTGCGACTCGTGACGATACACTGATGTCCTAAAACACAAAATGATCAGTTTGTCCTACTGTCCTGAGCACAAACGTAATATTTTAGCTTTAAATCGGTTTGAACAATCAGGATAAGCGCAAGTATTATCCTGAATAGTCGTCATACTGTCATGAATCTGTTCGGTGACCTTCGGTCTGCTCACCACCAGATGTTGCTCTCGCATCATATCACACAGACTGTTGCATTGCACCCCGGACTACTACTCCCATCATCCATGGTGCTGATTGCGTCAACACCTGTGGCCGATCAGGCGCCTTATATAAGCCCCGGACTGGTTTGATGTGTTATCTCTATCTTCTGCTCGTGTCAGTAGAAAAAAACAGCCAATGCTCCACACAGAGATCTGATCCCATCATCATGACATGAAGAAACAAAAAACTGAGACAATTCAGTAGAACTGTGATAACGTCTCCAAGATGCTTCAAGAAACCTACCTGCAAAACTACCTGAAAAACTAAGTGTACCTTTTCTGTTTCTTCATGTCATTCCAGACAGACTGAATGATGATGGGGTCAGATCTTTGTGTGGAGCACTGGCTGTTATAATTTACAATTAATAGAGATAGAAAATAGAAATAAGACAGGAATAACTGACATTAAACCATTCTCTCTCTATATATATATATATATAATGATTCACTTTTTCAGTTTAACATATTTAAAATATTTAACAGTTAACGCATGTTTAGCAACTTTGCTAATCATGCTAGAAACATGCTAGCGACTTTTGCTAATCATGTTAGAAACATGCTAACGACTTTGCTAATCATGCTAGAAACATGCTAGCGACTTGCTAATCTTGCTAGAAACATGCTAGCGACTTGCTATTCATGCTAGAAACATGCTAGCAACTTGCTAATCATGCTAGAAACATGATAGCGACTTTGTTAATCATGCTAGAAACATGCTAATCATGCTAGAAACATGCTAGCAACTTGCTAATCATGCTAGAAACATGCTAGCGACTTTGTTAATCATGCTAGAAAAATGCTAATCATGCTAGAAACATGCTAGCAACTTGCTAATCATGTTAGAAACATGCTAGCGACTTTGCTTATCATGTTAGAAACACGCTAGCAACTTGCTAATCATGCTAGAAACATGCTAGCGACTTGCTAATCATGCTAGAAACATGCTAGCAACTTTGCTAATCATGCTAGAAACATGCTAGCGACTTGCTAATCTTGCTAGAAACATGCTAGCGACTTGCTATTCATGCTAGAAACATGCTATTCATGCTAGAAACATGCTAGCAACTTGCTAATCATGCTAGAAACATGCTAGCGACTTTGTTAATCATGCTAGAAAAATGCTAATCATGCTAGAAACATGCTAGCAACTTGCTAATCATGTTAGAAACATGCTACCGACTTGCTAATCATGCTAGAAACATGCTAACAACTTGCTAATCATGCTAGAAACATGCTAATCATGCTAGAAACATGCTAGCGACTTTGCTAATCATGCTAGAAACATGCTAATAACTTGCTAATCATACTAGAAACACTTGTTATCTATCTATCTATCTATCTATCTATCTATTTATCTATCTAGCTTTCTGACAGACTGAATTCAAACTTTAAACTTTTTAAAACTTCATAAACTTAAACTTCTTAACCTTTTCAAACTTTTTAAACTTTTTAAACTTTTCAAACTTCTTAAACGGTTTACAATTTTCAAACTTTTTAAAACTTTCTGGTCCGGCTTTCTCAAGCCAACTTAAAGTTTGTCTTGACGAACTTTTTTATCTAGTTTTAATTATTCCAAGATTTATGTCTTTATACTTAAACTTAGTTAACTGGAGATACATATTAATTAATTAATATTTATGAAAAATAGGAATGAAAGTTATTAAAAGTATTTGAACACGTTAATTACATTTATTGATATTTTGATTATTTTGATTTATATGATTGCATAATAAGTTATGTAAAAGCATCAGTGTCAGGAGATATCTGAATTTCATTCTGTACCTTCAGATGATGTTTATCGTTCTTTAGCTGAGCCGCTCCATGAGCTGTTTCTCCATACCAGTGCCAGTCTCACCATCATAGTAATGCTCCTTAAAAAAGCTGAAAAAAGCTATCCTATAACCTCTGTCTTTGCATCTTTTAAAATTAAAAAGTTACTTGTCAACCAGAGCTTTCGCAGAATCACAAGTCTGAACCTTTTAACCCCACATAGGATTCTAATCTGAATGAGAGCAACAAGTGATCAACAGTATCAAAAATTTGAAAAGAATTGATATCACAGTCACCCGCACCGGTAGCAACTAAAATATCATTTGTCACTCTCAGCAAAGCAGACTCAGTGCTATGAACACATTTAAAATCTGACTGAAAATTCCCAGAAATATGATTTGTATTTAGAAAAGATTGTAATTGCCCCAACACAACTTTTTCTAGTTCCTTGGTGATTAAAGGAACCACAGAAATAAGAAGATAGTTATTTAAAATAGACATGTCTAAGGAATAATTACTGCAAAATATAATTATTTTGGTCAAAATTAAAATCAAAGCCTATTAAAAAAGCAGATAGATAAATGAAAAATTTTAAATGAATATATTTTGCTTGTGTGTGTGTGAACACAAATGTGAAATGTGAAATCATGGTAAGTGTCATCTTTTGTCTTTATTGATGCTTCTGCAATTTCTTTAATTGGTGTCTTTGTTCCTGCTAATCAGTACCTGATTTACATTATGAATGCAGTAGATGAAGATGACACGTTCCCTGATCTCTGTGATAATGAGTGTTATTATGCTGATTGGATTAGAGTCCCTGATAATCTGGGCAAATTCCTGTAACTACTGTACATCAACAACCTCAATGTACTGTTTCATTCCAACAGCAAACAAGGAAATGTTTTAAAAGAAAAAAATATTACTTTATGCATCATACGTATTGAAATTCTTTGGTAATATTTGAAAAAATATGTGTAATATGGAGATCATGAAACTATGAAACAAAATATGAAAACATATAGTGTAAATATCTATACATTGAAGAAACATAGGTTACCAAAAATGGAGACATGAGGTCTATTTGAAACCCCATACAACAAAGTTTCATGTGAACACCTGATGACTGGAATGTATGGATGTCTGTTGTTGCTTTGGGCGTCACATCCACTGCTGCTCTGAGCTCTGGATCAGCTGCTGTCCATGGGATCTGGTCGGTGAGCTGCGGACCGCTCACCACCAGATGTCGCTCTCACTCGGTGTACACATTCAGACTGTTGCACTACACCCCAGACTCCATTTCCCATCTGCCACTGCTCTTACCATTTTCACCAATCACGGACTGTATAAAAGCCCCGGTCTTCCAGTCACTCACCGCCGAGTATTGATTCGTTAGTGGTCATACAAAGCGTTTCCCTCTGTGTTCCTGTTGTCTAGTTTTGTTTTTGTTATCTCGTTTTTGATCTTTCGCCTGTCTGACTATTCTCCTGCCTAGCCCTCGTCTGGATTACGTACGCCGCTGATTGACCCTCGCTCGTTTAAGGATTACTCTTTGTTTGCTGTCCATACACCTGCTTGCCGTTGTTCGACCCTGCCTGCCTGACCATGTCTATGTCTCGTCCAATCAATAAAAGTTTGCGCTTGGATCCGCTCGTCTCCCGTCTCTCCGTTACAGAATACTCGGCCCCTACAGGATCCAGCAACTTCTCATCCGGACGCCACCCAGGTACGGACACTGCTAGACTGTTGTTAGCCCTCGAGCAGGGCACACGATCGCTCGAGGGCTACATACAAGAATTTCTGGACATTGCGCATTACTCAGATCTCCCGGACTGTGTTTTGATAGACATTTTCATTGATGGAACCAGACAACCGTTAAAATCAAAACTCAGACGCGAGGGTCCGCGTTCGTCACTTTCTTTTTCTGTGGACTTTGCTTTAATGTGTGTGGGCTCGTCGTTCACTGTGGGGGTCGCGGAGGAGGAACGCGACAGCGCGGTAATGGCGGCCGCGCACCCCACTCACAAAATGGCGGCCGCGCCGGAGCGCGATGCTACGGACACGTTTGCCGCCTGGCTCGTTCGTGAAACGGCGGCCACGCTGGAGCGTGCTCAAACTATGGCGGCCGCGTCGGAACGCGTGCACAAAATGGCGGCGACGGAGGAGTCCATTCACAAAATGGCGACGATGACAGGGCTCCATCACGTCACAGCTGCCATACCAGAGCCAAGTCACGCTGGATCTGTGTTTCCCAAGTCAAGTCAAGTTTCCAAGTTAAGTCAAGTTGCAGCTGCGTTTACTGAGTCCAGTCAAGCTTGCAAGTCCAGTCAAGCTAAAGCCATCATTCCTGAGCTCGAGTCTGCACGCAAGATGGCTGCCGCCACGTCCGAGTCTGCACGCAAGATGGCTGCCGCCACGCCAGAGCCTGTCGCAAAGATGGCCGCCACGCCTGTCGCAAGATGGCAAGAGCCTGTCGCAAAGCCGCCACCACGCAGAGCCTGTCGCAAAGATGGCCGCCACGCCAGAGCCTGTCGCAAAGATGGCCGCCACGCCAGAGCCTGTCGCAAAGATGGCCGCTAACGCCACGTCAGCTCAACCAGCGCCTGCTAACGCCACGTCAGCCCAGCCAGCGCCCGCTCACGCCACGTCAGCCAGGCCACAACTGGTCAAAGCCACTCCTGAACCTGCACCAGCTGTCCCCACTAAGTCAAGTCAAGTCTGTCTGCCAAAACCTGCACATTCCAGCTGTTCCACCAAGCTGTCTGTCACAGCCAAACCAAGCCACGTCACAGCTGCTGTTCCTACTAAGTCAAGCCAAGTCACAGCCAAACCAAGTCACGTCACAGCCGTTCAAGCCAAGCAAAGTCACCGCCGTGGTTCTTGAATCAAATAAAGTCACAGCCGTAGTTCCTGAGTCAAGTAAAGTCATGGATCTTCACAAGCCAGGTCAAGTCACCGCTGATCTCCATGAGTCAAATCAGGTCACTACTGAGCTTCACGAACCAAGTCAAACCACAGCTGATCTTCATGAGCCAAGTGACGTTATTGCTGCAGTTTCAGAGTCAAGTCACGTCTCATCTGACGGCCCAGAGTCAAGTTACGTCTCGTCTGTCAGTCCAGAGCCAAGTCACATCTCGTCTGACCTTCCAGAACCTCGCCAGGTCAAGTCCACCATCCCAAGGTCACGGCCCGTTATGATGGCCAGTTCGCTGGACCCACCACTGGTGTCGGTGCGGTCAGCCAAGCTGCCAGTAGTGTTCGCACACTCTGGACCCACCAGTAAGGAGATCCTATCACCCGCTGCTGCTCTTCCATTAATGGCAGTTGCCATTTGGTGTGTGTGGGCTGCACACTGCGCTCCTGAGGTCACGCCTGTTCCCAAGCCTGCGCCAGAGCTCCCGTCTGATCACAAGCCTGCTCCTGAGGTCAAGTCTGTTCACAAGTTTGCTCCAGAGGGCCCGTCTGCTCACAAAGTTGCTCCAGAGGTCCCGTCTGGTTTCAAGTCTGTTCCCGATGCCTCGTCTGACCACGAGACAGACCCAGAGGCCTCACCAGTTGGAGAAGCCGCGCCAATGCCTCCTGAGGTGTCAGCTTCGGCTGTAGATCCTCCTAGGGAGGCGGCGTTCTGCCTCAAACTCTCTGCTTCTCCTCTCATTCTGTCTGCCTCCTCTGTCACTGTTCTCCCCAGGTCCCAGTCCATGACGCAGCCTCCTGTGCCTGCGCCTCCTGCTCTGCCTCCAGCTCCGCCCTGGAGGGCTCCCGCGCCTCCTGCTCTGCCTCCAGCTCTGCCCTGGAGGGCTCCTGGGGCTCCTGCTCCGGCTCTGCCCCGGAGGGCTCCTACTCCACCTCCGGCTCCACCCTGGAGGGCTCCTGCGCCTCCGGCAGCACCCTGGAGGGCTCCTGTGCCTCCTGCACCGCCTCCAGCTCCACCCTGGTGGGCTCCTGCTCTGTCGGACCTGCCCCAGTCACCTGGTCCTCCGCACGGACCTGGCCCTCCAGCCCCAGCCCGGTCTCACCCCCGCCCCACCACTCCCCTGGACTATGCTTCGTTTGTAGCGTCTGGAAGCCGCTCTTTGGGGGGGGGCTATGTTACGGATCTGGTCGGTGAGCTGCGGACCGCTCACCACCAGATGTCGCTCTCACTCTATTCACACTCAGACTGTTGCTTTACACATCGGACTACATTATCCATCAGCCACTGCTCCCACCACCTGCGCCAATCAGAGATTGTATATAAGCCCCGGTCTTCCAGTCACTCACCGCCGAGTATTGTACTGATTCATTAGCAGTCTTACAAAGCGTTCTTTCTGTGTTCTTGTTGTTTTGTTATCTCGTTTTTGATCTCTCGCCTGTCTGACCATTCTCCTGCCTAGCCCTCGTTTGGATTACGTACGCCGCTGATTGACCCTCGCTCGTTTTAGGATAACTTTTTGTTTGCTGTCCATACACCTGCTTGCCGTTGTTCGACCCTGCCTGCCTGAACATGTCAATGTCTCGTCCAATCAATAAAAGTTTGCAAATGGATCCGCTCACGTCTCGCCTCGCTCCCTCCGTTACACATGCAGGGTTGTTACACAACATAACATACACAACTACATATTTTGAACGATCACTAGAAAATACAATCTTTGTAGATTCATCTTTTGGAAGTGAATATAAAACAAATTTACTCTCACAGCGTAGGAGACAGCATCTTCTCGACATGACGTAAACCACACTGAAAAAGAATAAGATTCAAATTCCTGATGACTCGTTCAGGCGATTGTGAGCTGATTTTTTTTTTGATAGACAATAACTTTATTTATCATGCACTGTCGGCTTCATAACTCTGCAGATAGTTTATGTTCACATACAGCTACATGACACACTGCATGAAAGGTCATATTTGAAAAGGCATAATAGGAGCACTTTAATGGTGGATGTGGTGAATAAGGTGCCAACAATCAAACTATTCATTTTGAACTCATTAAAAAGTTTTGTGAATATGTGTAAGATCACGAATATGAGCCAGATGCTGAATGTACTGTGGAAGTGTGCTTTGACAGTAACTGCGATAGTACAATCATCTGCTCAAAATGAACCCTTCCAAGTTTCAAAAGGTAATGAAATATGCTTTATTTTATTCTTCTGTAATAAACTGTCAAGACAGTACAACTGTAAATGTCAAGACAGTTTTTTTTTTGTACTACTGCAGCAGTAAGAGATCCATCCATCCTGGATATATAAGTCTGGGTCACTAAAGACCTGAATATGTAATAATGATTGGCGAAATATTCATGAATTTAAGGGTTAATGTCACGAAGAGACTTCTCACTGTTCTCAACATCTCACTGTTACTGAATCATCATGCAGGAATTATGGGTAGAATCCCTCATTGGTCTATTCTGATTCATCAACAAAGTTTCACTGATAATCCAGAATCAACAGCAAACCCAGGATAGAGCGGCTGAGTGAATGTGGTCTGGACTGTGTGGATGAGACTCATTGTGTCAGAGACGCTGCAGAAAGACAAAATTCCTGCATTCTCATCCACATACACTCCTATTCTGCTGCTGATGGACTTCACAGGGAGCTCAGTCTGTATGTCATTGTGTATGACTGAGTAACTTGAGGAAGAGCAGAACAAACTCCAGGATTTATCATTAGATCCAAACCAACACTCAACACCTAGTCCCTTCCTGCTGATACTCTTATATGATACTGATATGAGAACGCATTCACCACTCCACTCAATCTCCCAGTAACAGCGTCCACACACGCTCTCTCTGCACAACACCTGACGATAATAATCAAATCTGTCTGGATGTTCAGGATTCATCTGATTCTTGTTCACATTGGTCACATTTCTGTTCTCCTTGGACAGAACAAGTTTAGTGTTTGCTGTGTTTGGATCCAGTGTGAGAAAACAGGCATCACGAGAACCAGAGATATAAACATAACTAAAGTTGTGTGTTCTTGAATACACTGTTTATGAGGAATGTGTAAAATGTCTTGGCTGTTACACTTTCTATATTTCCATTAGCCAAGTGGCTTGAAAACATGCTAAACTTGGCTTGGCTCAGGAACAACAGCTGTAACTTAGCTTGACTCATGGGGAACAACAGCTGTAACTTGGCTTAACTCATGGGGAACAGCTGTAACTTAGCTTGACTCATGTGGAACAGCTGTGACTTGGCTTGATTCATGGAGAACAGCTGTGACGTGGCTTGACTTACGGAGAACAGCTGTATCTTGCCTTGACTCATGGAGAATAGCTGTGACTTGGCTTGACTCATGGAGAACAGCTGTATCTTGGCTTGACTCATGGAGAACAGCTGTAACTTAGCTTGACTCATGGGGAACAGCTGTGACTTGGCTTGATTCATGGAAAACAGCGGTATCTTGGCTTGACTCATGGAGAATAGCTGTGACTTGGCTTGACTCATGGAGAACAGCTGTATCTTGGCTTGACTCATGGAGAACAGCTGTGACTTGGCTTGACTCATGGAGAACAGCTGTGACTTGGCTTGATTCAAGAACTGCAGCTGTTGACTTAATTGCAAAGTAACAGCTGTAACTTGACGTGGCTCAGGAAACACAGCTGAAACACTTTATTTGGCACTGAATGTGCAGCCCTGACTTGACACCAAAGGATTAGCCATGACTTGATTTGCTTTGAGTGCAGCAGACATGGCAAGATGAGATTTGGATGAGATGATTTTGGACTGATGAGGCTCATGCGTGGCAGCCATCTTGACTGGGGACTCAAATGGGGCGGCCATCTTGTGAACAGGCTTGGGGATGGCGGCCATCTTGTGAACAGGCTTGGGGATGGCGGCCATCTTGCAAACAGGCTTGGGGATGGCGGCCATCTTGTGGACTGGCTCTGGGACAGCAGGCATGGCGTGAGCAGACCCTGGAGCGGCAGACGTGACATGAGTGAACTGTGACTTGGTAGATGTGACGTGAGCAGACTTTGGCTTGGAGGACATGATGTGAACAGGCTCTGGCTTGCTAGGCTTGGCATGAGAGGGCTCTGGTGTAGCAGACATGACATGAGCAGGTTGTGGTATGGGGGTTACTGTAGGAGTAAAAGGTGAGCCACTTAAGCAGAGTGCAAAGTCTATGTACTGTTCCAGTGTCCAGTGAATTTTACCTCCAGGTAAGCAGGAATGAATGGGCTCATTTAATCCATGACAAAAAAATGTCCTTAAGCACCACATCATTAAAGTTAACCAAGTGGCATGGTTCACAACAGTCCTTAACATAATCCTCTATGCAACGGTTACCTTGACGAAGGCAAAAGAGGCGTGATGCTGCATCCATGGTAATCTGTGTTTTTGAAAGCCGCTGGATCTTTAGTAGGCGAAGTATTCTGTAACGGGACTCGTGGGAAGCATGTAAGATACAGATGCGAGCTTTATTAAACAGATCGTAGTCAAGACAGGCAGGGTCAATCTTCAAACAAACAGCGATATGTAGGCAAGGCAAAAGTGTAATCCAGTAAAAACAGGCAATAGGTCAAAATACAAATGAGCAGTCCAAAAGTGACAAATGAACAAGGCTATGAAATCAGACAAAAACTATGGCAGTGAAACAAGACAAAACTATGGCAAAAAACAAGGAAAAACTATGACCAAGAAACAAAATCGTGGCAAAGGAAAAAAAAAAACAAGGCAATGAAACAGGATAAACGCTTGGTAGAGTCCGCACAGGCAAAACATAAACTTAAATGGCCATCAAACAGGAAGTTACCCATGAAGCAGCAGAGGGAGCGGGAACAGACAGTGCATGGGTGAGGGCTCCCTCTGCTGGCGTGGCGTTACAACAATAATAATAATAATAATAATAGTAATAATAATAATAATAATAATAATAATAATACTGACTTTATTTTACAGTGCAACAAGATTATTGTAATAGTAAATGTTATAATTTAAATAATATTTTTGTTAACATTAAATACTTCCTTTTTATTTTACGGTGTGATAGGATTACTGCAATCATAACATTTGTTAAATTAAATATTATTACATATTATTATTTAAATTACAAAAATTTAACAAATCAATAAAAAATCTTATTGCAATATTGAATATTTTTTAATAAGTCAGTATTTATTAATCATAAAAAATATTAATTTTATTTTATTAATAAAAGATAACAAATTATGTTGCAACTGTACATCAATATCTATTATTATTACTATTATATTATTTATTTATTTATTTTCTTATATTCAGGAAAAATACAATTAAATGCTATAATTGTCAGGCACACACACAAACACACAGGAGGATACGAGAGGTGAGTGACAACTAATACAGCTTTTATTAACAGAAATGAACCAGTACTTAAATAGAGACGAGGTAGAAGGCTTAGCTGACTGTCCTGAAATGGTGAGTGGTTCCCCTCCCGGAAGGCGCATTCTCACGCTGACAAACAGGGAAAACAAGATGTACAAAGTCTTAGGAGGGGGCTTCGGTGGAGGACGGACTCCCGGGAAGAGGGCAAAAGATGGAGTCCAGGGTGATGACGAGATATTCCATGGAGGTGATGACGGAGGGAGGAGCCAAGGAAGTGACAGGAGGGGGCTGGAGCAGGAGGAGCCAGGTGAGACCCAGACCGCAGCCATGATGGAGCCCCACGGTGGAGCCGATGGAGGGAGGAGCCATGGTGGAGGAAAGGCTAACTACTCCATGGGGCCGACCGACGGAGGCGGAGCAGGTGGTGGTAGAGCCCAAGGCGGAGACGGAGAGCTGAGAGACGGGGTGGAGCCTCAGGGTCGGAGGGCCGAGGTGGAGTCCAGAACTCAGAGGCTGGAGGCGAAGATGAAGGATCCTCCAGCCATGACACCAATGGAGACTGGCAGACCCGCGGCGAACCCACCGCACAGATGGTGAGCTGAGGGTGAGCTGGGGGGCTGACAGGAGGCAGAGGTGGCATGGTTGAAGTATTATGGCTAACTGACATAGATAACTGAGGGAGGGTGGATGGGAAATCCATGCATGCTGACATTTCAGTTTATATCCTTAGAATACATTAAGTCCTGTTTACCGTCCATTATAAATTCTCCCAGTTCCAGATCTTGCTCACCCTCAGCGGTGGTGCAGTGGGTGATGCTGTTGTCAGCACTCTCACGCTCCGCTGACACTACCACCATCGCGGGAATTGTGGCCGGCTCTCGCACCTGGTCAGACGCAATTTCCTCCAGCTCCGTGGCGACCGTTCGCTCTGTCGCTCCGATGGGCGATGGCTCCTGGGTCGCGCTGGTAGCGTGGGATCTGTCTGCGGTGAGCTCGGGCTCGTACTCTGCGTGTTGGGGTGGTGGTTGGCTGGGTTCTGGGTCCGGGGTGGCACTAGCGAGATTCTCCAAGGAACAGGCGGGGAACGAGGGTTTGTTTCTCGCCAGTGTCCACTCCACAAACGCGGCGAAATCCGCTCGAGGGCCGTCCTCGGACGATGGCGCTCTGCATGACGCGTTGAGGCTGGCGTCATAGAACGCACAGAGCGCGTCGTCCGGGTAGCTGGTGGTGTGAGGTACAAGCTGGAACATGATGGTATATCCCTCGAGCAGTAGATCCCCCTGCTTCAGCCGAAGGAGGATGAATTCAGGACGGAGTAGGGAAGCCATGGGGAAAACACAACGGAAACAAAAATCTGTGTAAAAATTGACGCAAAATAAAACGGAGGGGAAAGCACGAAAAAAAACTGTTTTGGTCGGACGTTCTGTCACGCTCAGATGAAACACACAAACAACGACGTAATAAGACGAAAGGCATTTAATAAATACAACAGGAATCACAGGAACACAGGGTAATAACATTAACGTCCGACAAGGCAAGATGGGAAACACACGCTATATATACACACTAGTGATGGGTCGTTCTTGAACGATTCGTTCATTTTGAACGTCGAACGTCGTTCCCCATAAGTCGTTCGTTCACCTTATGGGGATGTCACGTGATGAACGAACGACTCGAACCCGAAGACTCAAAAGATGAACTAATCAATTCTCCTTCCGGCTCAGGCTGCATAGGTTAACATTACGGGGATGTCACGTGATGAACGAACGACTCAAACCCGAGGACTCGAGAAATGAACTAATCAATTCTCTTTCCGGCTCAGGCTGCATAGGTTAACATTACGGGGCTGTCACGTGATGAACGAACGACTCAAACCCGAGGACTCGAGAAATGAACTAATCAATTCTCTTTCCGGCTCAGGCTGCATAGGTTAACATTACGGGGCTGTCACGTGATGAACGAACGACTCAAACCCGAGGACTCGAGAGATGAACTAATCAATTCTCTTTCCGGCTCAGACTGTGTTGGTTAGCTAATTGGGCTGTCAGGTGATGAACGAACGACTCAAACCCGAAAACTTGTCAGATAAGAGGCGAGGTGAGCGAATCATAGACTAAAGACCCAGGTAAACAATGAATTAATATTTCTGTTTCTTATGGCATTATAGTTTTGTTTTGTTTGTAGTGTGATCAACGTTTGTGTAAGCAGTAGATGTGTTAGGGAAGTAAAACGTAACATTTTAATTATATTTTGCTAAAATGAACAAAATGAACGAAATGGCTCGAAAAAAGATTCGTTCATTTTGCTGAACGAGACTCAAAGGACCGAGTCGGTAAAATGATCCGAACTTCCCATCACTAATACACACAGACTGATTACAAACACAGGTGCAGACAATGAGGGAGAAACCAAAACACACAGAACTGCAGGGTAGATAAAAAGTTTGTTAGCAAACTTTAAGTTGGCTTGAGAAAGCCTAGCCAGTA
>NW_026129434.1:0-17500 GCF_022985175.1 Labeo rohita | reverse complement strand
TGTGTGTGTGTTTGTAGACATACATTTCTTCAGTCCTGTTGTAATCCTGGATTCTCCTCCATGATCCACACTACAAAACACACAAACACACACACATTCAGACAGTCAACAAAAGTGTTGCTATGCAGTTGCCAATGTACTCAGGGTGGTTGCTATGCAGTTGCTAAGACACTCAATGTGGTTTCTGGGATGTTACTATGTAGTGTCTAGGATGTTCTGGGTGGTTTCTAGAGCATTTCTATGTAGTTGCTAAGCTGCTTGCTAGGCTGTTGCTATATGGTTACTAAGTTACTTGCTGTGTGGTTGATAATACGTTCTGGGTAGTTGCTAGGCTGTTGCTATATGGTTGCTAGGGTAATTGGAGTGGTGGATAGGCTGTTGCTATGTGGTTGCCAAGGTACACAAGGTGTTTGCTAGGGCACATGGTGTGGTTGCTAGTAGGGCTGTGTATCTGGATACGGGACTGCAGTGAATTTCAGCAGAATTGAGTGAAGCAGCTGTTTACACACTGAATACTGTAGATCATTAAAAAATAAAAATGACAAGTGTTGTAAACTAATGCACTTCACTGTAGTTCACACACACACATTCAGACATAGAAACTTCAGCACTGACCTGTAAATTTTACCAATAAAATATTTTAACTGCTGAAGAGCTGCATGATCTTCCTCTGCAAGGAGTTTGTAACATCACTGTTATTTGAATCAATTAAAGCCACAGCTGCACTGATAAATGATGAGTACAGCAAAAATGGAAGTAATTCATACATGAGAGAGTCTCTCTCTCATAAATGAACACTTGATCAATGACACTTTTCTGAGAATAGATTATGAAGTGTTAATCACTAAACTAAGTTTATGGTGTTTTTAGAAAGCAGCGCTTTTATCTAAAGTAGAGAGAGAGCACATTCAGTCTCTCCCGTCTGCTTCATTATTTTTAATTAGATCACGCCCTTGAGATGCTTTTGCTTTCATAGTGTAATCGCCACGTGAGGGCACGCACCAAACGGAACCGCCCACATCACTGTAAACAAAGCGCTGAGACTTTTTCTTTTCCAAGTGCATCTGGGCTACTTGTCTTTTCTGTAAGAAGATGTGCTGTGAGGAACAAGAATTCAGAGGAAAAACACGACGTGACACACGGCGCGATTCATCAGAGGAGATATTTACATGAGTAAATCTTTCTTTTATTTGCCTGCTTGTGTTAGTTGTTACTGTGTTACTGTGACAGAACTTGTACACATTTTACTAGTTAGACTTTTTTCAAACTATAATTCATGACTAGAGCAAGTGAAACATTATGAAGTAGGATTAATTTCATTGCATCAAAATATGTCACGATGCCAGGATGTTTTTTAACATTCTATTCAATAGAAAACGATGCGATATAAAGATAATAGTGTTTACACTTACGCTTAACAATAGTAATATAGTTTCCCAAATATGAAACACGTTTTTGTATTGTATAATACATACAAACATGCTTATGACTTAAATATCATATTATTTAGTTATTTATTTATCATATAACAATATGATGTAATATGAGTGTTGACATTGAGTGTATGTTTAGACCATGTTTATCAATACTCTGCTCTCGAATAGATGTTTAACGTGAAAAACAATAATTATTAATTATATATAGATATAAAATGTCCTTTTTACGTATATATGTATATATATATATATATATATATACATATGCTCCTGTTATTAACATGCTCACAGATGTTTTTCTTATGTTTGTTTTTCAGTGAGCTGATACCTGCACAACAGATGAATCCTGCTGTCTTTCAAACTGAGAGTGCTGTACTAACATCAGATGTTCAACTACACATTCTAGTGTAAAAAAAAGTTCCTTGACTACTGATTATGAGTTTAGAGATATCAGGTATGATTTACTTTTTTCACTTGTTGAACAGAATACAGAAAACAGTTTTCAGAAACTACACAAAGTCTGTTCACATCTCTGTGGTTAGATCAGGGTGTTCAATTGTGTGTATTTGACCTTCATTATGTATATTTTGATTATACTGTGTTGTAAATAAAATAAAAATAATCTAAAACTCCATTCTTTGAATCTCTCATTGTTTCTTACCTGACAGTCACAGTCTCATTGATGGGCCATTAGGGAGGGCTCTTTGTCTCTCAGGTGTGAATTGCTAAATATTCATGGGTCATTGCCACTCCTTCGCATATTCCCTTTCGATCACAAAACATGTCTTAGAAAATTTACATCAATATATTGTTTTCTCTGAACGAGTGAACAAGATGATTTTCACATCATTTTGTTGAAAAAACTGTAGCCTACCGCATCCAGTTCTCAAAAGTCTTGTGAACTAATGTTCTGAATGTGTTTCATGGCCTTATTTCAGACTTAAAAATTTTAGTTTTTCACTAACCACGCATAAACGTTGTTTTCTCAAAAACACAAACAAGTACATTCATGTTGCTTACATATTATTGTAGCCTAGTTTATGCTGATTACAGTGTAGCCAGACTTTAGCCATGAATATGTTTTTAAGATACTGAAAAAAGTGCAAATGTCAGGACATGTCAAAACTTCTCCAGGGCCCCAAAACACCCTCAGACCCCAGAGGGTTAAACACAAGCTCTTGACTCAGCACACTGGTTGGTGTAGAGCTTGCCTAAGCGCTTCCCCTAATGATGATTACGCTTCTAAGTTTCAGTAGGTTTCCTGACGTGAACCCTGGACAACTTCTCCATCACTTGGCACTTCTGGATGTAGCAGAGTTTTTGCGTAGGAACTCGCTGCAAATTCCAACACAAATTATGAACACCTTTATTTTCTCATAGTTGGATTGTGCCCCATATGTAGTGGCTCCTTATGTGGCCCCATGTGTGTAATTTCCACCTATATCTCTCTTTGGTGCTGTGTTTCCCCTGAGGACAGGTTTGTCTCTAGGGTCTGAGTTTGGTTGTCTCCCCTGGCATGAGACCCACCTCAGGTCCCATATCTAATGATATTCACTTTATACCCCGCCTCTGGGCAGGTTGTGATCTCCGTAGCGCCTTTTTCCCTCGGGACATAGCCACTTCCCAACGAGGAAGGCCCGGCTGCAGAACTCTGCTGTAACAGGTCAGTTCTTGGATGTTGGAAGGTCATGAAGGGGTGAGCTGCCCTTTATGTTAACATGTTGGCTTGTTACTATCACTTGTGAAGCGGCCAGACTTGTGGCGTGTTTTTATAGGGACACCTAGTGTCATACACTGGACACAACCTGGAGTGTACGACAGATAGGGAATGTCTCGGTTACGTATGGTAACCCTCGTTCGCTGATGGAGGAAACGGAGACATTGTGTCCTTCATACCACAACTCTGGACTGCCTCTGAGCGAGTTGAGACGCTCGGCTCCTCAGATCAGAACGAGTGAGCAGAAGCACACGCTGCTCTATTTATAACCGGATGTCCGGGGCGTGGCTAGCTAGGCAAAATCTGCACACCCAATTTCACTGGCCTTTCTCAAAACTGTCAGAGGTGTTTGGGCTCCCAAGAGTGACCCCTAGTGTCGTACACTGGACACAGGGAACGAGGGTTACCACACGTAACCGAGATGACTCTGCTGTGCTGATATTTTGTTAGATGGCTTTTGATGATTGCAGCGCTACGAAGCAAGTATCTGAATAAAGAGAAACTTCTGCTTCATGATATCCAAAACGTCTCCTGGTCTTCACTTCTGAGTTTCCAACAGTTTTGGTGCTGTGACCCGGATAGAGCTTCTCGCCAGACATTGTTCCAGACTGAATTCCAGAAACTTTTTTCAGCTCAACAATAATTTGGAACCACTACAGACCAGTACACGTGGTTAGCCTCTGCGCCACCAAAGAAGTGTTAACAAACAGCTGTAGGGTTTGGTTAACAGACTAGTTATCCTCGATTCAGATAGAGAAGATTAGCATTACGTGCTAATATCTGTTATCCTCTGTTTTTAGGCAGAGAAGATTAACGTAAAGTGTTAATAGTTTATATTGTCCTCTGCGTTGCCAGAGAAGGTTGAATACATGATAATGTGTATTAACTAGGTTTTCCTCTGCTTTGCCAGAGAAGGTTAACAACAGTTGTTCTGTGTTAACAAATTTATCCTCTACTTGCCAGGGAGGTGTTAAAAGTGTATTGTTGTGTCAGAAAACCATTACAAAATGTTGAGAAGGAATGCTAGGTTGATTCCCACAACTGAGAAAGGTGAACTAGCTACCCCTTTATGGACAGACAATGAGTTCAAATCATTGTTAGGAGAGCACATGGACTCAATAGTGACAGAGTCAGTCAGATTGGATTTAACAAAGAAATTTGGTATTGATCCAGAAAAAGTATGGTAAGTTGAAGAATGCAAAAATGTACTTGGAGCATGTATCCGAAAGAAAAACATTAAAGGCATTATCTGCTGCCACAGAGAATTTACCTTATCCTTAGCACAAGTACAAGCTCAGTGTATTGCTAAATTAAAAGAACAAAACAAACAGCTGCACACTCGAGTGTCCTGTCTCACTAAAAAGGTAGGCCATAACAAGGCCTCAACCAAAAGTGACTCAAACGACCAATAGTCAGATGAAAGCTATTCTGACTTACAGTCTTTGTGTGGACAAGAGGACAAATCAAATACTAGAAGGATAGAGAAAGATGCAGCAATTTCAATTGAAGTATGTGGAGCAAAGGGCTCAGAGTAGGGAAGAAGGGGTTGAAACTGTTCCATATGCAGCCCCCATACTCCAGTTACAAGCAGTCCATACAGTGCTAGGACCTGAAGATACAGAGAGACTATCTCAGAGCTTACCCTCAGCATGCACAATGTTTTTCTGAATTTAGAAGAGCATTGACTAGCAAAATGCATCTCTACGACATGTCGTTAGCAGAAGTCACACAGCTGATGTCACAAATTCTAACTGAATCTGAATTCAACAGTTTTGAGTCTGCTGTTACTTTTGAACTACAACATGCCAGTAAAGCGGATTTGAGAGAAGGTGTTTTGAAAATTCTAAAGAATATCATGGGACCCAAAATAGACTGGTCCAGAATCACTGTGTGCAAAGGAAAGAAGAAACTGTGAATGAATACAGTGAAAGATTTTGTCAGACAGCTGTAACTTACAGTGGAATAGTTGAGGATCCTGAAAGTGTGCTGGATGACAAGGGACCCCTAGTCCGCATCTGGTCAGATGGCCTTGTAGCCAAGTACAGAAAAGCATTGCCATTCCTAGATCTAGCTTGGTCTAACAGAACTCTCAGAAGTAACCTAGACTGCTTAGCTACTTGGGAAAGAGACTCTGATTTTAAAGCAAGAGTAAAGATTGCAGCGTCATCCTTTCAGTTCAACACAAAGAACCAACAGGAACGTAAATGTCCTAAGAGGGGGGGCAGTTATCATTACTGTGGTAAACTTGGACACTGGATGAAAGAGTGTAGAAAAAACAAAAAGTATGTAAGTGAAATGAACAGTGTAAATCAGCTCCTACTCAGCCTGCTTACAACTCTGAAGCGGACCCTTCCCACTGTACCAAATTCGTGGGGCAGCTTGCTGAGGTGCTAACTGTTAAGGCTGTGAGTTCTTAATTACCCCAGTAATCTACAACAAAGATGAAAAGATTCTTCGTAAATAGAACAAAAGTAAGTTGATTTCCTCCCACTGGGGGACTCTGGTTAAGTACACTCACAGCCAAAAACAATACTACAGCACACTCCAGTCACTCATCTGTCCTCTGTGGGTTATGATGTTTGCTATGACTGATGTTTGATTAGAGTATGGAGTGATTGCACAGTTAAGTTTGCACACCAACTACAGGGACAGACTAGAACACACAGGCCAGTGAGGAGCCCAGGGAAGAACCGAAGTGCAACAGGCCCTTAGGGGCCAATCCTGTGGTGAAGATTTCCTCATAGGTTTTTCCCCTCATCAGTTTGTCCCCACTTCACTGGTCCATAGGTGTCAAATGACTTAAGACTAGGTCAACAAAACCACTATATGATCACTAGACTTAAAACCATTATACGATCAACAGAAGTCTAAAAATGTCTACGCATGAATACTGCTGGTCTGCTGTTTCTCTGTTTTCTTGTGTTGCAGGTATGTGTGCATGCCATGATGTCTTCAAAAGCAGCATCCTGGAGTAAAGCATCACCTCAGACATCCATGAACAAGCTTCATGAGGACAAAGAGTCATCTGAGTGAATCTATGTGGGAAATGGACTATAGAAAACTACAGACTACACAACTATTTAGGCGCAATGGACATCAGGACTTCCACTCTTATGCTACATGGTTTTCTGTGTCAACATGTAGCTTGTACGACATGTTACCATCCATGTCGCATGTGCCAACAGTTATGGTTTGGAAAAGAACTGTTACACCTAATTAAATCTAGGACAAGACACAGAATAAGATATATGTGCCTGTAATTTTTTCAAGTTACATGACTGCAAGAGGGGGCTTATGTTAACAAATGTAGGCTATATAGTAGACTTATGGAGGTTTAAATTTGAATAATGTGAGAGTTATTAGAACTCTCAAAGGGGGGACTGTGGGATTACAAATTTAAGAATCTGTTTAAAATAGGCTGATCCTTTGCTAGGTTCCAATATAACAACATTAACTGAAAAAGTTAAGTATATTCTGACAGTTTAACCCTCTGGGGTCTGAGGGTGTTTTGGGGCCCTGGAGAAGTTTTGACATGCCCTAAAATTTGTGCTTTTTTTCAGTATCTTAAAAACATATTAATGGCTAAAGTCTGATTACATTGTAATCAGCACAAACTGGGCTACAGTAATATGCAAGCAACATTAATGTACATGTTTGTGTTTTTGAGAAACCACATTTATGCGTGAAACACTAAAATCTTTAAGTCACTGAAATAAGGTCATGAAACACATTCAGAACATTAGTTCACAAAACTTTTGAGAACTGGATGTGGTTGTCTAGAGTTTTTTCTACAAAAAGATGTGAAAATCATCTCATTCATGCGTTTACAGAAAAAAATATATTGACTTAAATTTTCTAAAACATGTTTTGTGACTGAAAAGGAATATGCGAGGGAGTGACAACGACCATGAATATTTAGTGATTTACACCTGAGAGACAAAAGGCCCTCCTCTAATGGCCCATCATTGAGACTGGGACTGTCAGGTAGAAACAATGAGAGATTCAAAGAATGGAGTTTTAGACTATTTGTATTTTATTTACAACACTGTATCATCAAAACATACATAATGAAAGTCAAAAGCACATTATTGACTACACTGATCTAACCATAGAGACGCAAACAGACTTTCTGTCATTCCTGAAAACTGTTTCCTGGATTCTGTTCAACAAGTGAAACAAGTAAATTATACCTGATATTTAAGTGATTGCTGCTTCTTTCCATGGATTTAAGAAACAAAACTCATCATCAGTAGTCCAGGAAATTGTTTTACAAAAAAAAAAAAAAAAAAAAAAAAAAAAAGACAGTGTAGTTGAACATCTGATGTTGGTACAGCACTCTTCATGTAGCATTCATCTGTGGTGTAGAAATCAGATCACTAGAAAAAAAAAACATCTGTAAGATTTTTATTTTAATTAAAAACATCCTGGCGTCGTCAAACATTTCGATGCAATGAAATGAAACATACTTCATAACGTTTCACTTGATTACACGTAGTCAGGAATTATAGTTTGGAAAAAAAAATCTAACTACTATAATGTGTACAAGTTATATCACAGTAACACAACAACTAACGTAAGTAGGCTACTAAAAGAAAGACTTACTCTTTCGGTGGATCTCGTCGTGCCACATCACGCTCTTCCTCTGAGGGAAATATAGATCTTTCTCCTCACAGTGCGTCTTCTTCCAGTAACAAGATGCAAGTAGCCGAGATGAACAATGAAGTGAAGTCTCCCGCTGTGTTGACGTTGATGTGGGCGGTTCGCCTCTTGCGCCTCCACGTGGCTGATTATAATAACAAACCGAAAGCAGCTCGTGGGCGTGATCAAATAAAAAATAATTCGGTCTGACGAGAAAGACTGGACATGGGGTTGGATTCATACAGATTACTTTAACACATGATATTTGTTTTCGATAAGACTCCATTTAAAAGTAGACATATCAGGCTTTCTATAGATATCTCTCTCATGTCTCTGTGTGGAGTATTCGCAGAGTTTTAGTTCATTTTAGTGACGCATTTCTTAATGACGATCACACAGAACAACACGGCAGACTACATACCCTGTTTGTTTGCTTTTATGTTGTTGTTACTATGAGTGTACACAAATAAAATTCCTTACAGATTCCATTGATGTATTGCTCTTATCTGTACGATCAAAAATGATGGAGAAATTGAAGTTCTTTTTGGTGTTATCAGAAAAACGGCCACAAACCGCTCCGGCGCGTGTACGGAAAGCACACACTCTGTTTCTCGCACTCTCTCTCCTTTACAGATGTACATAGAAACATACACTTTATCAGTACAGTTTAGCAACTTAAAAGCTGCATGATATATTTTACAAGCGAGGTGAATACAGCGCTGTACAGCAATTACTTTTCTCTCTCTTTCATAAGTCTGCTATCAACAGCTCAAGCATCTGTTATTCTAAAATGAGGTTTCTGAGGCACTGAATGAGATGCATAAGAAGTTAATTCTACTCACAGTAGTGTATATCACCTGATCTATGTCTTGAGGTTTGATAACTGTAGTATAAGATGAATAATTAGTATAACTCTGGGTGATGCGGCCATGACCGGAAGCAGGTGTGTATTATTTATTATAATTATTCAGTCAATTATTCTTTAAATAATTGAGAGCTTTCAAAAATAATTGAGTTATCAAAAACTCTAGTTCTATAATTAAATATGATAAGGATGAAGCCTTAAAGCTATAAAAATAGTTGATTTCCTCTTCTTTTTTTTTTGGTTTTTCTTTGACTTATAGACATCACAGCAGCTGGGTTATTATCTTATTTTGGGCTATTTCTTAAAGATCTGCTGCTGAACATGACTTAACTGATGATATAACTACCACTGCACGCTTGTAGTTTCTTTCGTGCTTTGATATGATATGACACCACCACCACATTTGTGCATGCAATTGAAGAGTACACACTACCAGCACAGTATAACAGCTGACAGAACAGGAAAATTTATTTTTACTGACATATGACCTGACAACATCTCATCTGACTGCAGTTCACTGTTGTTCTACTGAAGGTCCCCATCACCTGTACCATTTCTGTGCTTGTTTGACTGTAGTTGGAGAGTGCATCTGAAAAGTCTCATCATAAAGATGTTCTGTGTCTAAATAAACACACTTCTTGTCAAGAAAAAAAGAGACAGAAGCAGCAGCTGTGAGCAGGGCTGTCACGATTAGGAAGTTGGGCTGACGATGCATTGTCTAAAAAAAATGTGTCATAATTTGTTAATATGTTAATTAATTGTCTGGTTTATGGCTTTGACATACATTTTTTATGCATTTTGTTCTATAAATTGTTAAAAAGGATTGTGATTAGGGACAAAATAACATTGAAATGTTTCTGAAAACCAGAGTTACCCTCAGAAACACATTCATATGAACCCCCACACCAATATTTAGATTTTTCTTCTTATATTTAGAAAATCATGAACAATGAATTTGCTGTGCCCGTACAGTATTTTTTGTTATTGAGTCTATTCTGTGCTCTCTTTGACTGTTCTGGCCACATACATACTGCAGCTAAAGTTCACCTTTTACTCCTTAATAGCATTCTGTTCACACATAATTAAGTAAAATAAGGGAGTGACAACTGCATTCGCAACTGCATTACCTTCTGAAAAATATAGGTGACGTTAGTGACTGACAACAGCCTTTACAGAAATGCTATGCAGTGAAAAGCCCTTCATTTCAGCCCAGGCCCGATGGGCCCCAACTTTTTTACGACCCTAGGGTCAATGTCACAAAGATCCTGATTCACAATCTCCTCTTTGGATGCACCTTTAGAAAGAAATCCATCTTTGTGGATTACATAATGAAAAAGTTTTTGTTTTCGATTTGTTTTACTTCATTAAGCAATAATTTACAGCTTTCTATTAATATGTAGTATATATAGTTATAATGTCTGTGAGGCATGTATTCGCCGAGTTCATTTTTGAGAAGCGCTGCTGTTCAAGAACGAGACGGCAGAAAGCTTTATTTTATAAAAGCACTTTGTAACGTTTTGTTAATATTGTGAGTGCACACAAATAAAAGTGGACCATTTACAGTTCCAAATTATGTATTACTCTTACCTTTGTGAGAAAAATCTTAAATTGCAAATGGTTTTTAAATTGTTTCCACTGAAAAAAAAAAAGTGTTCGCACTGGCGCCTCCATGTCAAAGCACACTTCAGCTTCCACTCCCTGCACAAATGTTTAGATATGTGCCTAATAGCACACATTTATCTAGGCTTAATGTTTAAACTAGCATTGTTATATACTCGAACTGATTTTACATCTATAGATTTTATTTTAGGCAAGTCGTGATGATTTGAGCAAATTGATCTAACAAAACTGATCTAACAAAATTGGTAAATTGATCTAACAAAACAGTCTTCCGCTGGCTGCTGTTCATTACTTTTTAAAATAAAAATATTTAATGAACAAAAAATGCCCCAAATGTAAATTAACTTAAAAAAAAAAAAAAACTAAACAAAATATAATATCACTTTGCCATTACATACAAAACAGAATAGCTCAAATGATAGTATAAGCTGTTTTGGGAGAAGGGGGGGGAAAAGCTCAGGTCGGACTCTGGCTTTAATGCATGTGTGTGAAACCGAATTGAACAACTAGTTGTTAATGAGGTTTTTAACATCCATAGATGTGTCTCTCTTCTGTAGTATGTGCGGTGAATCCATGGGTGAATCACAGGGAAAGCAGTACCAGAGCAACAGGAGCCTTGACTCACTCGTGTTGCCAGATCTTGGTAGAAACCATAAAAACAAAGTAAATCCAAATGCTTTAGGCTAAAAATAAGACCAACATATAATGACTTGTGTCTGCTTAGTTTGATAGCTCAATAAACCTGATTGCTTCTCCATCCAAGCTTAAACAACAAGCCCAAAAAGCGCTTGTAATGAATGACCATGGCAACACAGACAGCACACACTCTGTGAAGCAGCATGAACAAACATAAACATAACACAATCCCTCCGTGCACAATAATTGCGGTTGTCTGAATTGACCGCAGTTAGATGAAACAACTGCGATCAGATGGTTATTTAATAATCGCAACAGGCCTTGTTGTGAGTGGTGTGTCTAACCCTATCCCTGTCCCTGCGTTAATTGTGTCAGTTATTTCTGTCTTATTTCTATCTTCTATCTCCATTAATTGTAAGTAATAACAGCCAGTGCTTCACACAGAGATCTGATCCCATCATCATTCAGTCTGTCTGGAATGACATGAAGAAACAGAAAAGGTACACTTAGTTTTTCAGGTAGTTCTGCAGGTAGGTTTCTTGAAGCACCTTGGAGACATTATCACAGTTCATCTGGATCTAGTTTTTTTGTTTCTTCATGTCATTCCAGATGATGATGGAATCAGATCTCTGTGTGGAGCACTGGCTGTTGTCAGGCTCCTTGTGCAAACAAAATCTGAATGGATTATTGCAATTAATGGCAAAATGAATGTTTGGAAATATAAACTGATATTTTCTACTGACACTACAGCAGAAGATAGAGATAACACATTAAACTATATTTTAACTGGTGAAAAAATACTAGTAAGATTTCCACACAATATATTAAAGTGTGTGTGTATGTAAAATATGTAAATGTAAATATAGCACATAGTCACTGAGGAGTTGAAATAGAAAAGCCTAAAATCTTCCTGGTAGACATACTTGAGTTTGTCCAGTGAGCAGGTTGAATCCAACAGTTTTTCAGTGAGTAGTTTGACTCCTGAATCTCCTGGGTGATTGTAGCTCAGATCCAGCTCTCTCAGGTGTGAGGGGTTTGAACTCAGAGCTGAAAACACATAACGACAGCCTTTCTCTGTCACCATACAGCCAGACAATCTGAAAACACTATTATTATTATTATTATTATTATTATTTAAAAACAGAAAATACAGTATGAACAATGTATAATACATAGACATTCTTACAGTACAGGCAATAACAATGAATTATTAACAAAAAACAATAAATAAATAAATAAATAAATAAATAAATACAATGCAGACATACATCATAGCTAAATATTATTCAACATATCATAAGGTATACAAGATATATCATAATTTTCTCAACTTTCATTTCGACCTATTCATGACTGATCTATATTAGACGCCCAGTAGGCTAGGCTACACGCAAATATAACTGTAACAAGTTAGTCAGATAGGATATCTTTGATCACTTCTTGTATGTTTAGATAGCTCCAATAGTGCACCTTGTCGTTTATTTAGAAAAGCTGGCGCAGCGCACCTGTGTATATACTACTTCAAACAGTTCTCGCGCTCCGCCATCTCACGATATAAATAAATATATAAACAAATAAACTCTGCTTGCCGTACTTTACACAGGACTGGCGGGAAATATGAAAGAATACAGCTTTATTATATATGGTATGTGGTTTATTTTGATAGGTTAACTGTTTATGCGGTGTTTAGCGCGTTCAGAGAGAGAGAAAGGTCACATCACATATACGGTTCTTCCACTCAGCAGTTTGGGTGGATTTTTCCCTGGTTTTTGTTCTCCTCTTCGAATCAAATATGGTTTTCCAGCATCCCTCAAAGCCTTCCTTACTCTGTCCTTCCATGTGGTCATGTCGGCTCTCTTTTTTTTGCCGAGGTTTTGCCTTTTAATGTCCGAAGCGGACATGACAGCAAGCGGCATCTCCATTCTTCTTTGTGGACATGAACGGTTTTTCCGGGTGACGCTATTTTAACGTTTAAAATGCGGACTCTTGGTCACGCGAAAACATCCCCAAACTGTTTCTGTATACAAAGTTCACACATACAATTAATGTCACATGGTTATCTCATTTTTTGTTTTTTTGGACTTATACGGTTGTTCGTCGCACACACTCAATTATTTTTATAGGGTTGTGTTATTAACAAATGTATATGGAAAAAATCTGAAATGTCATGTACACATTATAAATCATATGATGGAAATGCTGTCCAATGGAGTTGTGTCACCAGAGTTACTGGAAAAACAGCACTTAAAATCAGTTTAACATAACTTTCTGTTTTCATCTATTTGATGTCATTTTCGAATTTGTATTAATCACGTAAAAAAAACAGGGACTAATAGGCGAAGAGTGAAATTGCCTTTTGTGTATTATTTCCACCCATTACTGAAGAAACCAGCTTCTGTTTGTTATTAAAGGGATAGTTCACCCAAAAATGAACATTTGATGGTTATCTGCTTACCCCCAGGGCATCCCTACCTCTTGAAGCTCATCAAGAGAATGCTAAGAGTGTGCAAAGCAGTAATCAAAGCAAAAGGTGGCTACTTTGAAGAACCTAGAATATGACATATTTTCAGTTGTTTCACACTTTTTTGTTATGTATATAATTCCACATGTGTTACTTCATAGTTTTGATGCCTTCAGTGTGAATCTACAATTTTCATAGTCATGAAAATAAAGAAAACTCTTTGAATGAGAAGGTGTGTCCAAACTTTTGGTCTGTACTGTATATCACACAGCACAATTTGGGAAACATTCTAGTTTATATTAGGTCAAATTATATCTTACACGTCATTTGAAAAGAACAAACAGAGGAGGTCTATGGCAGATCTGACAGACCATATCTCCCAGTTAGAAAATCAATATATAAATAGTCCTTCATCCATCATACTTAAAGGATATCTTCATTTCATTTTTGGAATTTTATCGGTTATTGTATTCTTCTGAACAAACCTCTGGTTATGAGGACTTTCATAACTTTTCAAAGATCTCTCATTACCTCACATCAGAATTGATGTGGTGCAATTTTTGGATGGCCCTCTTTCTCTAGATGAGGTTCACGATGCCATTTCAGCCATGCAATGTGGTAAGAGCCCTGGCCTGGATGGCTTTCCGGCTGATTTTTTAAAGAATTTTTCTAGACAAGTAGCTCCCCTATTGCTAAACACGTGCAATAAATCGTTTGATCTGGCCTGCCTTCCTCAAACTTTGCGAGAAGCTTCAATTTCCTTAATTTTGATCCCCATATGTGTAGTCCATATCGCCCAATATCTCTTTTAAATGTTGATATGAAAATTTTAGCCAAAATTCTTGCTTCACGATTAGAAACCGTTGTTCCTAGTATTACCTCCACTGACCAAACTGGCTTTATTAAAAACAGATTCTCATTTTTTAATGTCAGACGATTATTTATCATCCTCTACCATCCCATGTCTTCATCAATGCCTGAAGTTTTAATCTCACTCGATGCAGAAAAGGCGTTTGACAGGGTGGAGTGGGATTACTTATTTCACACTCTTCAGATGTTTGGTTTTGGAACAAGATCAATCATGCCGCCCAAGAGCTCTCTACCTCTTCTTTTCCTTTTAAAGTTTCCCATTCATTTACATACCTTGATATTTGTGTCCCTAATACTTTTTCTAAATTTTTCACTGCAAACTTTCCCTGCTTATTGGAACGAGTTGAGGAGGATTTAAAGCGTTGGGCCTTGCTACCATTATCAGTCGCAGGTTGAATAAACTCTATTAAAATGAATGTGCTGCCTTTGTTTCAGTGCATCCCAGTATTTATTCCCAACTCATTTATTTGTAAGTTGGATAGCGCTCTCGGCTCATTTATATGGAATGGAAAACCTGCTAGAATGAGTAAAAGTGTTCTGCAGCAGCCTAAGTCACTAGGTGGAATGTCTTTACCTAATTTTCAATGTTATTACTGGGCCTCAAATATTCGTCCTATACTGCACTGGCTATATGAAGATCCTGGGGCTGATGCCCTATCATGGATAGCCATTGAATGTGCCTCATGCTTGCCTTCTTCCCTAGCAGTTTTCCTTGTGACCGATTTACTAAAAACCCACTTGTAAAATCTACA
This sequence comes from Labeo rohita, assembly GCF_022985175.1. NCBI lineage: Eukaryota > Metazoa > Chordata > Actinopteri > Cypriniformes > Cyprinidae > Labeo > Labeo rohita. Next base: position 2,505 of record NW_026129434.1, on the reverse strand, counting down.
CTTAAAATCTGGAAACAGATGAGACGCCATTTCGGATGGCAAACTATGTCCCCTAAATCTTCTATTCATTCTAATCATGTCTTCAATCCTTCAGTAATTGATAAGTATTATACATCTTGGCATGCTAAAGGCATTAGGGAAATGACTTGTACCATGAGGGGGCCTGGAACATATAACATATTTCATTGTTGGACATAGACTGAATCTTATTTCTAGCATTTTTTTTTTTTGTTTTGTTTTTCTTTATCAGTTAAACATCATTGTATGATGATTGTGAATTTTCATTGTTTTCCTAAGCCACACTTCCATATTTTATTTATTTATTTATTTACTTATTTATTTATTAGTGTTTTATTATAATTTATCTATTATATTTTCAAGTTAAGTTGATTTTGTTTTTTTTCTTTCCTGTTTTGTTTTCTTTATCTTTGTAACATTGTCAAAAACTCATAAATAAAGTTATTTTAAAAAAAAGAAGAGCAAGATGAGGAAGATGGTAATGAGGATCTGTCTTTTGTACACATTGATTCATCAGTTCCAGAGTATCCTAGTCTCTCTCGTCTCAACAATGCCACAATGGGTAAATGTTCTGCATTATGGAATGCATCAGGCAGACCAAAGAGTGCCGAGAAGCTCTCTGAGGTGTTAAACTGCAGGCTCATCACACCATGTCCAAACACGATGGAACTCTCTCTATGACAGTCTCAACCAGTTGAACTCTGTAGTGCAAGTTCATTTTGTTAATACCTATTTCATTTGATTGGTAACTTATTCTAATTAGAAATTAATTTGAAATTTTGATAAAGCTTACAATACTTTAATAAAGCTATAATACTGAATTTGACATAAAACAACACTTAATGAAGTTAGGAAAAAATGCCATGACAAATATATTTAAAAAAAAAGACCCTGGAAATCACTTTGAGTCAAGGAGTCATTTTACAATACTGATCAGAAGGTTCTCCTGAATAGTACAAGTGCTAATAAAAAAAAAAAAGTGTAGAGCCCTGATTTGTTGTTAACATGTTAGCGTTCCACTGTACAGCCCGATGTGTAGTTACATTTTATTGTAATGCTAAGAAGTTAATATTTGATATCCTTCATGCTGCTCTTCTGCACTCAATTACACACATATTAGCTATTTGTTTGGATGACAAAAACATTTAAACAGCTGTCTAACAGTACATGTCAAGTAAACTTGTAATTAGGATGGCCAATCAAATAAAAGGGCAGATGTTTGATACATGTTGTATTTTCAAATCCAGAAAGACATTGACAACAATGGACCATGAGCTGTTTGCATGAACATAAACATAGTGCCGCACTGTATAATTATATCAAATTACATTGCAAGCTTTACAATTTGAGTGTGTGCGACGAACAACCGTATAAGTCCAAAAAAAACAAAAAATAAGATAACCATGTGACATTAATTGTATGTGTGAACTTTGTATACAGAAACAGTTTGGGGACATTTTCGCGCGACCAAGAGTCCGCATTTTAAACGTTACAATAGCGTCACGTGGAAAAAACCGTTTATGTCCACAAAGAAGAATGGAGATGCCGCTTGCTGTCATGTCCGCTTCGGACATTAAAAGGCAAAACCTTGGCAAAAAAAAGAGAGCCGACATGACCAAATGGAAGGACAGAGTAAGGAAGGCTTTGAGGGATGCTGGAAAACCATATTTGACTCGAAGAGGAGAACAAAAACCAGGGAAAAATCCACCCAAACTGCTGAGTGGAAGAACCGTATATGTGATGTGATCTCTCTCTGAACGCGCTAAACACCGCATAAACAGTTAACCTATCAAAATAAACCACATACCATATATAATATAGCTGCATTCTTTCATATTTCCCGCCAGTCCTGTGTAAAGTACAGCAAGCGTGAGTAAACAAGAGTTTATTTGTTTATATATTTATTTATATCGTGAGATGGCGGAGCGCGAGAACAGTTTGAAGTAGTATATACACAGGTGCGCTGCGCCAGCTTTTCTAAATAAACGACAAGGTGCACTATTGGAGCTATCTAAACATACAAGAAGTGATCAAAGATATCCTATCTGACTAACTTGTTACAGTTATATTTGCGTGTAGCCTAGCCTACTGGGCATCTACTATAGATCAGTCATGAATAGGTCGAAATGAAAGTTGAGAAAGTTATGATATATCTTGTATACCTTATGATATGTTGAAAAATATTTAGCTATGATGTATGTCTGCATTGTATTTATTTATTTATTTATTTATTTATTGTTTTTTGTTAATAATTCATTGTTATTGCCTGTACTGTAAGAATGTCTATGTATTATACATTGTTCATACTGTATTTTCTGTTTTTAAATAATTATAATAATAATAATAATAATAATAATAATAATAATAAACTAGAAAGAAATGCTTAATATTAACCTGAAGTTTCTGTTACTGTATTAAAACTAAGATAAAGGAATCAGATCTTTTGTCGTTTAAAGTGATATGATGAACTGGAGTTATACTGTTATT
>NW_026129433.1:50000-55672 GCF_022985175.1 Labeo rohita | reverse complement strand
ATGAGCAACCCCTGCTGGCCTCACTAGCACCTCTTCCAGCAGAAACCTAGTTTTCCTCAAGAGGTCTCCCATCTAGGAACTAACCACATTCAACTTTGCGCAGCTTCAGTAGAAAACAAGGTGAGAGCTGCACAGTGCTAACTGCTAGCAGTAGCGTTGTTATGATGTTGCATAGGCTATGATATGCAACCATCATCCCAGACCACAAAAACCTGACCTAGCTTTCATTTACCTCATTGACTTTTGATCTTGTTTTAAATTAGAAATTCAGACAAGGCCCATGCATGTTATCTGACATCTCTGTTGATCAATGCGATAAACTACTAGCCAACAACTGTGAAATGCAACTGGGCTCTACTGATTTAGACATATGATTGTCTTTACGGAAAACACATTGCCCACCAATGTATTCTTTAACCACCCACATTTTCTCACCCACCTTGTGATGTACTCCACCTTCCTTTCAAACCAACAAGTGTTCATGGAATTTAATGCACCATGCAAAGAGCCGTGGGTTTTAATGTGCACAACTGCAGTTCTTCAAATGCACATGTGCATTGTCTAACCGTTTTTCATATGCTAATACAATATTGGAAAAAATGTATTTAAATGTATGTTAAGATCTTGAACATGAGTAAGACTGCTATCATTTGAGTAACGTATTTGTATAGTGAAAGGGGAAAACCCACAAAGCTGTGTGGATTTGAGTCTTTAAACCCACACAAGGGTTAACAGTATATGTGTGAACACTTTTCTATGTTCTACCCACTGTCTTACTCACAATCAAAAAGCATGTATTCACGCACACAAAGATCAAAATGACTCCCAAATGAGTATTTTAACAGCACAGTTTATTTATTAATTCACTTATTTGATTTACCAGGTCATTGTCAGTAAAAACACTAGTGAAACAAAGTCGCTGCTTACATTTTTAGTGGCAGTTAACCACTTAACAAAACACTCAACTGAGCTTTAGGATTATTATAATGAACTAAAACTAAAACCATAAAACAATTTTTGTTTGTCAGCCAGTGCAACACTTCTCATTTGACCACAAAACCATTCATAAGGGTCAATTTTTTTTAAAACTGAGATTTACACGTCATCTGAACGCTAAATAATTAAGCTCATTGATGTATGGTTTGTTATGATAGGATAATATTTGGTCTAGATACAACTATTTGAAAATCTGGAATCTGAGAGTGCCAACAAAAATCTAAATATTGAAAAAAATCTCCTTTAAAGTTGTCCACACAAAGTTCGTGGCAATGCATATTACAAATTACGTTTTAATATATTTACAGTCGGAAATGTACAAAATATCTTCATGGAACATGATCTTTACTTAACATCCTAATAATTTTTGGCATAAAGGAAAAATCAAGAATTTTGACCAGTACAATGTATTGTTGGCTATTGCTACAATTATACCCGTGCTACTTATGACTGGTTATGTGGTCCAGGGTCACATTTAGTTGATCTTGATATGCTAAAATAACAAAATCAAAACTGAAATAAACATTAATGAAAACTAGACTGTAATATTTTAATTAAATTAAAAACATTACAATTAAAATGAAAACAGAAAAAATAAACTAATATAAAATCAGAATAAAAATCATAATACTATCCTAATGATACAACAAAAGTCTTGCATTGCAATATATTTTATGGAGTAATTTTTAATTAACTAGATGTAAGTAAAAATACAATTCAACACAAAAATTACAGACATATGTTAACAAATTAGCAAAGTTCAGGTAAAGTAGTCATAGTTTATATCGTTGTATTCCAGTCTGATGTGTTGTTCGGCGTTGATGTTGATGCAGTTTTTATTGGACGCGTTGTTTTTTTAGGTGCCACTTTCTTGTTGTCCACATATTGCCTGGCATCTATTGCCAAAGAGTTTTTTGGATCGGCGCAAACAAAACGACCTTTGACTGTTTTGAATCTGTAAGTACATAAAAGTAATAATTTAGCATGATAATACAACAAAATATATAAATGTACAGATGATTATTCAATTTAAACTGTTCATAGTGTTATGAGTAAAATGTCAATGTAGTATTCTGACATATTAGCTAAGATTTATCATGAAATATATTGTTTAATAGTTGAGATACATTACAAAGGACTCACAAAATGGCATCAATATGGCAGACACCTGCTGTTTGTATCATGTAACTTTCAATATTTTCCTTGCGGGGAACCCGATTTGATGTCTTGAGACAAAGGCAATTTGACCGGCCACTTACTACAAATATCAAAAGGAAACAAAAGCATTTTTAACACAGGCATTCATGACACAATTTCAGTTTCACAATTCAAAATAACATAATTTGAATTAATATGAAGAATTAATATCACGTAAACATGGAGCTATTTTTTACAAATACTTAAAGTTTCTTACTTTGGCAGGAGACTTGAGCAAGCATCACTGTAGCCAGGCACAGCAGAAGGGTTACAGAAGCACACCTCATCTTCTCTTGTGAGTCTGATGCGTATTATCTCGGCTCACCACAGCTCGCACTTTTATGAACACTCACAGAGGGGAAAATGAGCATCAGAACTTCCTCCCACAAAGCTGTCACCTGTCCGCTTGGAAACAAAAGACCCCCTCATCACCTCTCGCGCGACCCCTTTGTACAGACAGGAACGTTCACAGCTCTCTAAAATTCAGTGGTCTCATGCTCATGAGGGTGCGGTTACTGCTAATCTACGTGTGTTGTAGAATGGAAAGTACCAAGATGTTCACATAATGAAAATAAAATAAATATTAAATGAACTTTGCAAATTATATATTGACTACCTGTTACATCAGCGCATACGCTGTTTAGTTGTATGAAGTCTGTTTGAGTTTGACTGAACGTTATGCTTTTGGTAATATATATTTAACAAACAAATTAAAAGTTACATATATTAAAATATTATTGTATGATATATATCTATATAATATTTTACATGCATTTCAACCAAAGAAAATATACATTGTAAACACTGTAAAATTGCTCTTCGTGAGTTGGTAACTTTCTAACTTGGTAATATTGTGAGTTAGTGTTGGTTTCCTGCAGTCTGCTAGTGTGGTTAGAGTTTAGATGGGGTTGCTGTGACAAAGTCTCTGTGGTCATTCACCGAACTTGGGGGGAAATACGCATTAAGCATATGTACAGCCTTTTTCCAAGTACGAAGGACAAATGTCTAATAATCAAACCGATTAAGTCATAGGCGAGTGTTTAATCTGGAAATAATTAATGTGATGCTGAATGTTCCTTATAAAATTTAAAGTAGTTTTAAGCTAATTTTTAATGTAGTTTATTTATATTAAACAAAATAATCTTTTCCAATGACTATATAATTTAAATTTATATGTTTAGGTTTGAAGGCCTAAATAGGGTCAAAAGATATCAGATTTAATATTGGGATTTACTTTATTTTACAGTGTCCTTGTTGCATGTTACATATACTTACTATAATAATAACAGTAAATTATGCTCATAATCCTAAAGGAAGTACAAGTTAAGTAATATAACTCAGTACTTAAATTAGACTATAACAAGGACAACTTAAAATAAATTGTAACCACATACTGTGCAATATTTAGACTCGTTCACAGAGAGAAAAGCTGGTGAGAATTATAACATGGCATCTTTTTACGTGCATCTACAGATGGGTCTGATAGACTGGGGAAAGTCATTGTGGTGTACTGCAACATCATATGACCTTTTGCAGGTTCTATGTAAAAATCCGATGAGGCTTGGCAGGCACTGCAAGTGGCCCACAAAGCTTTTCCTTCCTGACTCCAAGACGCATTCATCTCTAGAGACACGGCAATAAACAAATAAACACAGACGCAGCATATTGCAAGCATTTGAAACAGAGTGCCACACTTTCGATAAATGCAAGTATATGCCATGTGATTTCTGTGGGGCTAGATTGATTGAATGACTGATAGTCTAACCTTTTCTCATACCTGACAGGAAATTTCTTTGCAGCTACACCAAGCAAGGTCTAGACAATATGCACTTTGACAAGCAACACAATATGCAAAATGGCAAACTACAGATTTTGGGGTAACACATGAAGATTAATTGCTTATACAGTGGAAGACGTTTCATTGTATATAACCAGAAACAGCCAGACATTAAACTTTTTTTTAAAACCCAATCTTGATGCCTGAGCTATAAATGTCATGTGACTAATCACTATGGAGACACAGGAAAAGTACGCCATGACCACAGTGACACCACAAATGTGCTACTGTAACATAATGTCATTATTGCAGTTTATGTTGCTTGAAAATTTGATTATTTCATCAGAATACACTGCTACTTTCTAATGGCCTTCAATGGAGAAACATGCTTTTTACCTGCATAATGGTGTAGTTACAATATCTACCAGCAGGGGCTGTTGGTCTGGGCCTAATTCACACCTGAATAATCAAACAGAGAAATGTTTGAACTGAAAATACACAGATGAGAGATAAAATATAGTTATTTATACCTGTTTATTGTACCTGACTGGCAGAGCTGGGTAAATTACTTACAAATTGTAACCGTTATTAATTTTAAATTACATGACAAAAATTGTAGTTAGTAACATAATCCATTACATTACACATTTTAGGTAATATAATCAAATTACTTTTAGATTACTTTTAGAATACTTTTGACCTAACACACATTGATTTATATAGGATAATCTTGTACCATATTGAGATAAAAATACAAGAGTACAAAAATATATTACATTTGTTGTTAACAACATGAAATGCATTAAATCTTACATTACATCAAGGTTTCCCAAACTGGTGCATGGTGTTTATGTGTTTAATGAAAAGCTAATAATTAATTAAATCAGAAAAAGAAATGTAAATAAAATAAATAATTTAAAAATAAATCAAAATGTGAAAAAAATATTGCAAATTATAGTGTCTTAACATATTATTATTATTATTATTATTTAAATTTAATTAATTAATTTTTAAAATGTATTTTTTGGCATTTTTGCCTTTATTATGATCGGACAGATCAGAATTGACAGGAAATGAAGTGGGAGAGAGAGATGGGGCCAGGATCGGGAAAGGTCCTCGAGTCGGGATTCGAACACGGGACGCCCACATGTACGCATGAGGTCATCGGCACCGACATACCATATTATTTTAATGTATTATCTTTTTTTTGAGCACACTGGGTTTGTAGCTCAGTCTGTTTTACCGTTTACTGCATGTTGTTATTCTTCTCGTTATTTCCCTATAGCGGCTAATGAACCGGAAGTCTCACCCATATAAGCTTACTTACTTACGTTGAAAAATGAATCATGATGATAGGAACAACTGAAACCATACTTGCTCAAAAATCACTTACTCTGTACGGACTTATTACAATCGTGTTAAGAAGTTATATTTCATCATAACACTACTATAATTATATTAACATATGTTGTATTAATTGTATTATCTAATAGTAATCCATACATAAATTATATAATAAAATTATTAAATAACACAATTTAATCTTAAATACATGGTATAGCCTACAATGAAAGAGTGAGAATAGTATGTACAGCTGGCCAATTAGAGGTCTGTAATCTGGGTCTGTATAAAAGGTGTTTATTGTGAGAACTGATAAGAATGATACACTTGACATTTCTTAAAGTGCCCCGTAGTCAAAATT
>NW_026129433.1:0-45000 GCF_022985175.1 Labeo rohita | reverse complement strand
CCCACCAAAGCGGCTAGTGGGAGTGATTGTGTTACCCACGACTGCTGAAATCCACCTCCATTTAGTGGGTTGGTGGGTGTTAATGTCAAGCCCTGTAAATAAACATTAAAGGCATAGCTCATCCAAAAATGCTAATCCTGTCATTAATGACTCAGTACCATGTCGTTCCAATCCCGTAAGAACACAAATTAAGATATTTTTGATGAAATCCCAGAGCTTTCTGACCCTTCATAGACAGCAGCGCAACTACCACATCCAAGGCCCAGAAAGATCCTAAGAACTTTGTTAAAATAGTCCAAGTGACATCAGTGGTTCAACAGTAATATTATGAAGCTACAAAAATACTTTTTGTGTACAAAGTCATTATTTTTGTTTTCTTTTGCGCACAAGAAGTGTTCTCGTTGCTTCATAAAATGAAGGTTAAACCACTGATGTCACATGGACTATTTTAACAATGTACTTACTACCTTTCTGGGCCTTGAACGTGTCAGTTGTTTTGCTGTCTATGCAGGGTCAAAAAGCTCTCGGATTTCATCAAAAATATCTTCATTTGTGTCTCGAAGATAAATGAAAGTCTTACAGGTTTGAAATGACATGAGGGTGAGTAATTAATGACAGAACTTTAAGAATTTCCAAAAAAAAAAAAAAAAACTTTGACTTAAGACTATAGTAGAATTGAGTATTTCTCAGTGTACTTGATGTAGTCTGCAAGTTCATGCTTTTCATGTCTGAATATTTCCTCTTTTCTGTTATCAGCACCTGCTGTGGTTTGGCAAAGCGCTAACCGCTAATAAACAAGTGTTTTTACTAACTTGACAGAGCACAGAAAGACTAGGGCTATAAGATGATTGTCTTGATGAAATCAAAGAACACGTAGTATACTAGTTTACAATGTTATATTATAATAGTAAATTCACTGACACACTGCTGTACACTTTGTTTCCATTGTGCGAAACCACCTTTAGAAGTACATGATGTTAAATGTTGCATGGGCCACCATGATAGTACACATACCGTACACACGGGGCGTTATTAATATCTGTCTCACTGACGTGGATGATTTCATCTTGACTACTTGAGCAACTTCCTGTGGTTTCTTGTCTCACTTTGCTATCTTTGCATGCATCACCTACACTACACTTGAGCTGTCCTTAGAAACATTGCGACGCAAGTCAACTTTTGCTGACTTTTTGTTTCATTCTTATGATTTTGAACATTTAAAAAAATCCACGTGACAGCATCAGTTCTAGACATGAGAGTAGAGAATGGAGAATAGTTTCAGATAACCGTTTATCCCATTCCTATACTTATATGAGGCGAGATCCAGGAAACAGGTTGACTGGATAACAAGTGCCATCATCCAGCTCCAAAAATGATCCTTGTGTCGAATAACAAACATACAAAGGTAAATTATAATAACAACGCAGCACTTGGACTGAGAAGAACAGCATCAAATGTTTTTGGAATTTTTATTTGAGAGGCAGCAATATTAAAATTCTGGCCAATATGATAATTATTTATGTTATGATTTAATACTGACTAATAGATGACCAAAGTTGTATATTTTTTCTAAATAAAATAAAAATGTAAATGCTCCATGAGTTTAGACATTACTACATATAATGTACAATATTATGAAACATAGATATTCACTTCATGCATATACATGCAAAGGATAACTTTTTACTAGCATATTGACTGTTGAATAGTCAAAAAAGCACATTAATGCCTTATTCTGTCTATATTGTAGATTACTTAACCCCACCCCATACCAAAACATAACTACTACAACCACCTTATTTACTATTAATAAGCAGTAAATTAGGAGTTAATTATAAGAGGGAAAACTCTTAGTTAATAGTGAACTTAATAGTGAACATCTGTTTCCTACTATAAAGTGTTAATGTATTCTTGAAAATCATCCTCTATAGGGACATGAGTTCACAAAAAATGTGTGATGGAAATAATATGGTGGGAGGAAAAATGATATTTCTCTGTTTTTGCTTTTAGAACACAATACTAATAATTTTTTCTAAATATTATTAAGTATCTAATAAAAATATATTTAATATCATGTTACCAATATGGTACCAATATATCATGCATTCCATGCTTAATTCTTAATTTCATATTAATTCATATATATATATATATATATATATATATAATTTTATTTATTATTTTATTTATTTTCAGTTGTTATTTTAAGAATGGAGTCTGAGACTGAGCAGACAGAACTTTTAAATTCCATAACCATTACTCACAAGTTCCCCAAACTTGTCTGTGTTGGTAAAGCAGCAAAATGAAAGAAGATGCATGTTGGCATTGTGGCTAATCTGTCAGCCACACGAAGGCCGATGGGGGAAAAATAGCCTTGCACGTTTCGAAACTGGTTGAAGCTGTGATGTTACCAAAATGATGCTAAGGAAAGCTCTACAGACAGACTTTTAAAACCATCCATGACTCTGCTATCATGTGACTGTGGGGATTTCCTGTCCTAAATGTGTGACTAAACTCACTTAGACTATAACCGTCCACCACCCATAAAAATAACTCCTCTTGGCTGGAATTTATTGCTAATTTTGTACATGGTATTTTCCTTGGTTGCATATATATATAGAAAAAGAGGTTGTGAGCAGTGATCAGCTCTTATGGTCAACAGCAAAAAATGACTTGACCAAATAAGGCAATGATGTGTACTGACCGGGGCTAGCTGTCACATGGGGTACTGTTCTGATTTAGAGTCAAATGTCCATTACACAATTTGAAATTAGTTTTAAATTTCGTTTTTAAAAAAAGTTATGAATGACAGTGTGTACTACACCAGTACGTCCAATATTCTGCATCGATTGCATTTTATTACATGATTTAGCCTACATTATTAATTTACTTGTAGTCACACTGTAAAACGTCTTATTCACTAATAGATCCTCTGTGGGGAATGGGTGCTGTCAGAATGAGAGTCCGGACAGCATCAACATCAATTTCACCCAGAAATGAAAATTACCCCATGATTTACTCACCCTCAAGCCATCCTAGGTGTATATGACTTTCTTCTTTTAGACCAATACAGTCAGTTATATTTAAAAAAAAAAAAGCTTCATAATGGCAGTGAATGGGCGTTGAGTCCAAGTGCATCCATCCATCATAAAAATGCTCAAGATGGCAAGGGGAGGTTAATAAAAGTCTCCTGAAGCAAATTGATGTATTTGTGTAAGAATATCCATATTTAAAACTTTAGAAACCGTAATTTATAGCTCCGCTTACTGCCATACGCACAAACACGAGAGAGTGGCGTTGTAGTGGATGACGTAGAACGTAGATGTAGTGTAAGCTCTGGTGAGAAGTGATGAACGCGGAAGCGCAATGAAGAGAGCAAAACAAAACACTGGTTACGAATTAGAAGTAAAACAAAGATTGGTAAAGAAAATTGATGGAGGATTTCAATATAAGCCAAGAGGAGACTGGTTTTACTTTGCTGTAAACAAAACTTGGTTCTTACGAGACTAGCATATTCTCACCGGATCTTACGCTACGCTTACATCCTACGTCATCCACTGGAACGTCACTCTCTCGTGAACATGCGTACGATAGTTAGTGGAAGCTAGAAACTGTGGTTTATAAAGTTTTAAATATGGATATTTTTCTTACACAAAAACAGAAGGCCTTCAGAAGGCCTTTTTTAACCATCTGGAGCCATGTGGAGCACTTTTTATGATGGATTGATGCAATTTATTGGACTACTGAATCTTAACAGCCATTCACTGCCATTATAAAGCTTGGAAGAGGAAGAGCCAAGAAAGTCATATACAACTAGGATGGCTTAAGGATGTGTAAATCATGGGGTAATTTTCATTTTTGTGTAAACTACCCTTTTAATGATGGATTTGTTTCCTACAAACACAGCTTTTTACTTTACAGGATGTTAATCGATGCACTGAAATCCTGTGGATTACTTGTGGACTATTGTTTTTTTTTTTAGATTTATTTTTGGTGTTTTTATGCCTTTATTTAGATAGGACAGTGCAGTTTTGAGAGGAAGCAAAGTGGGAGAGAGAGAAGGGGGTGGGGTCGGAAAGGTCCACAAGCCGAGATTCGGATTTGGGTCGCCGCAGCGCAATGGCGCTATATGTCAACACACTAACCACAAGGCTACTGGCGCCAACTATCGTGATGTTTTTATCAGCTGTTTGGACTCTCATTCTGACGGCACCCATTCACTGCAGAGGATCCACTGGTGAGCAAGTGATGCTAAATTTCTCCAAATCTTTCTGATTAAGAAACAAACTCATCTGCATTTTAAAATTGCCTGAGGGTGAATACATTTACAACAAATTGTAATTTTTGGGTGAACTGTTCCTTTAAAATGGTAATTCACCACAGAAACAGCTCTTTTTAATCACAGGCTTCTGGTTCTGAGCGAGCAAAGTAAGTCATAAAACCAAAAGATAACACCAATTATAAATTAAAAATCTGGATTCTGGTTGGCTAAACAAATGATCTGGTATGATACCTGTCACTTTTATACTGAGAAAAAAAAAGTACAGGCCTAATGTCTGCCACATTTTTGCACGCACCACTTTTTTCCATTTGAACATTTTGCACAGAAGGAAATGCGCTGTGGTTTGTTTTCACACTAGCTGTTATGCAGGTAAACTGTTATTGGTTTCACTTTCTTTCACTTATATCCTAGTTGCATGAGTTATTTCATTTGAATGTGTTACTTATGTGTGTTTACTTATATATTGTAATAACACACTTGTCAAAGTGTTCATTTGTTGTGACTTTACCCTGATTAAGTCATTCTCGCAAAATTAAAAAACAGTTGACAGAGCATCATCATAAGACTATAGCGTGACAAGACATCCCATTATTCATACATGCATTTTACACCCTTTTCACATATCCAGATTTGACGCTTGTCCAATGACAAATTACCGAGAAACCCTACACATGACAATACTCTCAGATCATTCCAGTCATCCTTGACTTGTCATATAAAATAATTAGATCATATGAAGCAACTACTTAGATGACTGTGTAAATGTTCATCATTAAGAAGTTACCTCAGTAACTTGAGTGCATGTGCAGCACAGTGATTAATCATTGTGTAAGTTATTCCATTCGCTTTATTCACATGAAGCATGAACAAACACAATACTTCCCTTTTTCTCAAAGCATAAAAAGCAACAGTCGCCCAAAAGTAGCAAACGGTTTGTGGAATCTGACAGCAAACATGCACCTGTCCTCAGCATCTCATCAATTAATCTGCTTATTTTCATTGGTTATACTCCTGTGTGCTTTTACATCAGGAGGTGAGTATCCTTCAACTATTGCACTACATACTACACACAAATTGACATTCACACTCAATACTTCGTATATTTTTCTTATCATATTGGAAAAAATATTTGTTTCCAAGTACAAAACATCATGCAATTAGGATTATGCTTAAAACAAGCAAAAAATAATTGGTCGATGGGTTAAGAAAAGCAAGTACCAATTCTTGCTATTAACTAGTTTCTTATTAGCATGCCTGTTAATAACATTCTGGCTGTTTATTAGTACATATTAAGCATTATTATGCATGACCATATTCTACGTCTCTAATCCTACCCAATACCTAAACTTAACAACTACTTTACTAACTATTAATAAGCAGCAAATTATAAGTTTACTGAGGAAAAAGTCATAGTTAACAATTTATTAATAGCGAGAACTGAGCCTTAAAAGAAAGTGTGACCAATTTTATTTATGAATGTTTTTCTGTCTGCTTGCAGTGACCTCTCATGATCCTAAAAGGCCAACCTGCTGCAAAAAGGATATGCTCACGGATAAAGAGCCACGGATGAGATTCACAAGGTGTTACCACCTTCGAGAAACACCCAAATGTCTTGCAGCTGTAGTGTAAGTCAGTCGAGCAATATTTAAAGAATCACCTGCCTGTGAAATCTATTTGTCTAAAAGCATTTTATTTTGTCAATATATGTGGTCTAAATGCATTTCACCCTTTTCGTCTTTACAGGTTTGTTGATATATACAATGAGATGCACTGCATCAATCCCAATGCACCATGGCTCCAAAAAAGGATAAAACGTCTACGAAAGGTAAGAATTTACATATTATCATCAGCTTAGTGGTTAGTAGACACATAGTGCAACATCACCTCTGGCGACCCAAGTTCGAGTCCCGACTCGTGGTCCTCTGCCAATCCCGTTCCCAACTCTCCACCCCATGCTTTCCTGTCAATTTCTACTGTTCGCTTGCTTAAAAAACATATTATGCATTAAAAAAAATCTGAGGAGTGATTAACATAGAAGAGCCGAACGTCATAGAAATATGACAATTTCTGAAGGCTTTATACAAACACATTTGTGACCCTGGACGACAAAACCAGTCATAATTTCATCTGAATGCTGAATAAATAAGCTTTTTATTGATGTATGGTTTTAGGATAGGACAATATTTAGCTGAGACACAACTATTTGAAAATCTGTAATCTGAGAGGGCAAAAAAAATCAAAATATTTAGAAAATCACCTTTAAAGTTGTCCAAGTTCTTAGCAATACATAGTACTAATTAAAAAGTTTTTATATAGTTACGGTAGGATATTTGCAAAGTGTCTTCACGAAATGTGATCTTTACTGAATATCCTAAAGAATTTTGGCATAAAAGAAAAATCGATCATTTTGACCCATACAATGTACAGTATTATTGGCTATTGCTACAAATATATAGTATCAGTGCTACTTATGACTGGTTTTGTGGTCCAGGGTCACATATCAAGTACAGAGACACTTCCTAACCTGTTTTTCTTCTGTTTTTTTGCAACAGAATGGTGTAATATGTGCAGATTATACCAAATCGTAAAACACACACATGGGGACTGAACAACCGTGAACTTCACCCAGAACTTGGCCTTCACCTGCCACACCAGCAAGACTTCTGTTCCATCAGTTTCCATCAGACAAGCTACACTGTAATACACATTTCTGCTCTAAACCGTAAACACACATGGCTCTTCTACGCTGGAAAAATATGTTGAACATATTGCACAAAGGAAACAATCTGCGGTTCGCTTTCACACTTAGCTGCTGTGCAGTCTAAGACTGTTTATACCTTTGTATTTTAATTTATTTTTCAAATATTGATGTTCTAGTTTTATTTATAATGCTTAATTTATATATCTTTATTTTCTTTTTAAAATTTAATGTATTACACATTTGCAAACTATTTTTTGTTGGTTTAATATATTTAATGTATTTCTAATTTAACAGAGTATATATTTATTTTCCTATAATTTCCTCTAAATTATAACAAACATCAGTTAAATTTCTTAACGTGTGATGCAGTATGTATGTATACATTGAGGAGCTTTAATAAACACTTTACTAAATATTGTGTGGAATCAGATCTTTCAACAATCAAATAGAAAGTAACTAATGTAAGTTTATTTATGAGTGTCTTATTCTTTGATTGGTTCTCAGGCTTACAGCAATAAGGAAAGGTTATCGAGATCTTACAAGATGATTTGAAACCTTTAGACCATCTAAGGAGGGTCTTTGTGGGAAGGTGCGCGTTTCACAAGTATTCTAACACCGATTTAACCCAGAGGTCACAGCTAAAATTAACACACACACACACGCACACACACACACACACACACACACACACATGTTTGTTTTTGTGAATTGTGGGGACTTTCCATAGACTTCTATAGATTTTATACTGACCAAACGATATTGTGTATCCCCTAACCCAACCCTAACCCTAAACCTAGCCCTCACAGAAAACATGTTTGCATCGTTACACTTTCAGATAAACATCATTTACTATTTTTAATCATTTTTTAACATTGTGGGGACCGCAGGCCGGTCCCCACCATGTCAAAAATTTCAGGTTTTACTACCCTCGTGGGGACATTTGGTCCCCACAATGTAGCAAAAACAAGTACACACACACACACACACACCCACCCTATGACTGTCTGAAGAAAAAGCTGTGTCATATGTTCCATTTCTCTTTAACACTCTAATGATGGGAACTATGCATCATCTTCCTCCAGACTAATAACAGTCAGACAAGTCTAAGAATTTGCCTATTGGAAATGTTTAGTCTGAAGCTGTGAGAACTGTTCCCAGACAAGTCTGTCTTGTAAGCGTCAGCGCGATGTTGACTAAATTCATAAACTGATTAGACAATAATAAAGAAATGAATAAACAAAAATAAAAAACCACAAAGAAGGCTGTATTGATCTTTCATTTAAAAAAAAAAATCACCAAAAAAATATAACCTTCCAGTAAAACAATTGAAAGGAGGGGATCTCATTATGAAATAATGCATAAATATAACCGAAAACATCATCAGATTTTCACACAGTCCTGAAAGTAGACAGAGAAAATCCAATCAAATAAAAGGAGACAAAAATATATACTTAGTCATTTATTAATTATGAAAAAAGATCTAGTGTGAGTGGCAAAAGTATGTGAATCTTTGCTTTTAGTATCTGGTGTGACCCCCTTTTCCAGCAATAACTGTAGCAAAGCATTTCTTGTAACTGCTGATCAGTCTTGCGCAACAGCTTGTAGGAATTTTAGCCCATTCCTCAGTACAGAACCACTTTGGCTGTGATGTTGGTGGGTTTCTTCCTATGAACTGCTTGCTTCAGGTCCTTACACAACATTTCAATTGGATTAAGGTCTGGACTTTGACTCAGACATTCCAACATATTAACTTCGTTTTTCTTTAACCATTCTTTGGTGGAAATAGTTGGGTGCTTGGGGTCGTTGTTTTGCTACTAGACCAACTTTCTCTTGAAATTCAGTTCTCAGACAGATGTTCTGACATTTTCTTTTATAATATGCTGGATCATTCAGAATTCATTGTTCCATCGATGGAAACAGGGCCAGATGCAGCAAAACAGGCCCAAACCATACTACCACCACCATGTTATACAGATGGAATAAGCATCTTATGCTGGAATACAGTGTTTTTCGTTATCCAAACATGCTTCTCATTTAACCCAAAATGTTCTATTTTGATCTCATCTGTCCATAAAACATTCTTCCAATAGCCTTCAGGCTTGTCCACATGATCTTTAGCAAACTGCAGATAGGCAGCAATATTCATTTCGGAGAGCAGTGGCTTTCTTCTTGCAACTCTGCCATGCACACCATGGTTGTTCAGTGTTTTCCTGACGATGGACTCATAAACTTTAACATCAACCAATGTGTGAAAAGCCTTTAGTTACTTAGAAGTTACCCAGGGGTCATTTGCAACCTCACAGAGTATTGTACGTCTTGCTTTTAGAGTGATCTTTGTTGGTCAACCACTCTTGGGGAGGGAAACTGTGGTCTTGAATTTCCTCTATTTCTACTCAGTCTGTCTGACTATGAATTTGTGGAGTCCAAAGTCTTTAGAGAGTTCGGAGAATTCTCCTTTTTCAGCCTGATGAGCAACAGCAACTGAGATCTTCTGAAATCCCCAGAGATCTCCTTTGTTCGTGCCATGATTCACTTCCACAAACGTGATTAAACTTTGATAAATCACTGCACACTTTAAACAAAACAGGGCACTCACACGTAATGGTCATCCCATTAATTGAAAACACCTCTGAACACCTCTAATTTCACTTTTAAATTAACTGTTAATCCTAGAGATTCACACACTTTTGCCACTCACAGATGTGCAATATTGGATAATTTTCCAGAATAAATAAATTAAAAAGTATATATTTTTATCTTGTTTGTTTAATTGGGTTGTCTTTGTCAACTTTCAGGACTTGTGTGAAAATCTGATGATCTTTTGGGTTATATTTATGCAGATATATAGAAAACCCTAAAAGACTGTGCAACTCATGGTGGCCACAATTATTGGCTGAATACTATTTGCAACCTCCATTTACCAATATAACAGCTAAGAGCCATCTTAAGCTGATGGGTGCCTGATGGGTTTGAAGAACACCTAACAAGAGTTTGAAGACCATTCTTCAATACAGAACCTCTCCAGGTCCATGTTGTTGCCTTTTCTCTTCAGTTTACCCCACTCATTTTCTCTATGGCTCAGGTAAGAGTACTGGGACGGCCCTGGCAGAACCTTCATTTTGTGTTCAGTGACCCATTTTTGTGCTGATTTTGATGTTTGTTTTTGGTTCAGTGTCCTGATGGAACATCCAACTAATGGTTATTATAAGATTTCTAGCAGAGGCAGTCAGGTTTTGATTTTAAGTCCAAACTCTTTAGAGATGGTTTTACAAACTTTTCATAAGGTTTTATAAACCTTCAGTTCAAACCACTCATTTTCTATAAGGTTCAGGTCAGGGGACTGGGACTGCCATAGCAGAACCTTCATTTTGGGCTCAGTGACCCATTTTTGTGTTGATTTTGATGTTTGCTTTTGGTTCATTGTCCTGATGGAACACTCAAGCAATGCTTAAGATTTCTAGCAGAATCAGTCAGGTTCCAAACTCTTTAGAGATGGTTTTATAAACTTTTCCAGCCTGATGAGCAACAACAACTTTTTTTTTGCAACTTCCATTTGCCAGGATAACACCTCTGATTCATCTTCTATAATGCCTGATTAGGTCGGAGAACCTCTAACAAGAGTTTGGAGACCATTCTTCCATACAGAATCTGTTTAGGTCCATGTTAGCGCCTCTCTCCTTCAGTTCAAACCACTAATTTTCTATAGGGTTCAAGTCAGGGGACTGGGACGGCCATAGCAGAACCTTCATTTTGGGCTCAGTGAAACATCCAACCAATGCCTATTATTATATTTCTAGCAGAGGCAGTCAGGCTTTAATTTTAGGTCCAAAATCTTTGGAAATGATTTTATAAACTTTTCCAGCCTGATGAGCAACAACAACTCTTTTTTTCCCATTTGCCAAGATAACAGCTCTGATTCATATACTTTAATGCCTGATGGGTTTGGAGAACATCTAACAAGAGTTTGGAGACCATTCTTCCATACAGAACCTCTCCAGGTCCATGTTTTTCTCATTTTCTGTATGGTTCAGGTAAGGGGCCTGGGATGGCTATAGTAGAACCATCATTTTGTGCCAGGTGACCCATTTTTGCACTGATTTTGATATTTGTTTTTGGTTCAGTGCCCTTATGGATGATCCAACCAGTGCTTGAAACCCTCCCATCAATGTATGGGGGTGTTAACATGATGATTTTTATTGATTGATTGAGGCTTTTTAACTCCAAAACTCAACTAAAGCTGCAGTTCTTAGTGTGTGATTTTTGGAAAGTCTTTGGCCACTCAAACTATCCTCCTCATCATGCATTAGGATGATATAAATGCGTCCTACGTGCAGATTTGTAACATCTCTAGATGATTGAAACATCTTAATTAATGCCTTGACGCTGAAAATGGGGATTTTCAATGCTATAGCTACAAGCACCACCTCAACAGCCAAACTCCTCATGAGGATCATTTGAGTCTCCATTGTCACAGTTGATCTTAAATGCTCACTTTTTTCCCTGATGGTGGAAATGGGTATTTTCAATGCTTTAGCTGCAAGAACCACAGCAACAACCAAACTCTCCATGAAGATCCTTCCAGTCTCCATCAGGTCGCAAAAAAAAAAAGTCTTTCATGGATAAAGGTCGTCATGTAAGATTCACAGTTCCTGTATTTTCTTACAGCCACTTTCTATTTAGTGAAACTCAACAATCTTTTGTTGCACATCAGAACCATATTATCTGCTCTTACTCATTGTGGTGGATGATTATAGTACTTTGGCTTTTATATTACCTCATATTAATACTCCCATGAAACAGGAAGTCATGGCTAAACAATTTCATGTTCATAGTCATCCTGGTGTGCTAATTTGTGAGACACAAAAAAAGATATTTTGAACAAGGAAAAAAAACATTGAGAATGCTCAGACTTTTTAAAATCTTTTTTTGTGTGTATGTAAAAAAAATGACATACTTTTCCTTTTTGGGGGGTGAACTACTATTTGTTCTGTCCATATCCTATAAATTTTATTAAAATATATTTTAATATATTCATTTAGTTTTAAATGTTCATTTTGAAATATAATAGACTTCCAGTAGTGTTCCAATCTGTCAGTAAAGGATGCTGTCATGATGACAAACTGAAACAGCATCTTCAGTTTCAGAAGAATCTGACAGTATGGAGCATGTGAGTGTGACAATATTGTGAAATGGAAAAACTTGACCCAGCTAGTAAAACTCCCCAACAAACCTTAAGTGAAGTAACAGTAGGATGTTCACTCTTCCTTCCTATTTTGCTTTAACTGGTCAACTTTACAAGATATACCTGTAATAAATTTAAGTTTCTGACTAAAACAATTGATACACTAATGTCCTATCACCATATATTTAAAATATAAAGTACTTTTTTTTAGCATACACTGAATCATATCCATTACATAACTGACAGCAAGGTTATAAATTAAATGTAAGTTTGTAAAGTTTTTTTAAACAGAAATTCCCCCATCTGCATTTACATATATTAATTTAGCACATGACATTTACACCTACAATTACAAATGAGATCGCTCCAAATTTAAACTATATGGAAGTCCAGGTATGGTGATGCAACAGAACAATGACGAAATCATTCACAAAAATAAATTAGGCTGCAATGGACAGGATGCAGCCCATGCTGTTTAACTTCCGCTTTATTGACTATTTAAGGCGAACTAGTAAGAGTCTTGAAGACATTCTCTCTGACACAAGAAGTGAGTGTTGAAGATCAACAATGAAAATGGAGACACAAAGGATCCTCATGAGGAGTTTGGCTGTTGCAGTGGTTCTGGCAGCTGTGATCTGGACTACAACAGGTAAAGTGCTTTATAATGTTTGTATATTATTCTATCTGATGGAACAATGCAGAATATTGAGGTTTACTTGATTCTTCTATCTTAGCAGAATCTATGAAGACTGAACTAAAAAATGTATGCTGTACTGAAGTCGGTCAAGCAGAGGTGACCGATCCCATCATCAGTTTCAGGATGCAATATGAAAGTCTTCCATGTGTGAAGGCCGTCATGTAAGAATCACAATTCCTCTATAGAGAAAACATGTCAGGATTAGAGATCAACAGCATCTTTTGTTACATTTCTGTTTTCAACCTTTTTATTCTTTTTGACAGCTTTGAGACTGAAAGGGTGAGTTCTGCAGTGACTGGAGACAACCATGGGTGAAAAGGAAAATTCTGCAGTTTTTGAAAGAAAAACCAAGAAGTACGATGAAACATAACAGAATTAGTAACAACATAAAAGGCTTATAAAGTGTATTGTGATGCATTTAGAATAGTATTCTTGTATTCACATTTTTTGTTTGTTTGTTTGTTTGCTTTTTGCAGCAGAGCTTAAAGACACCTGGCGTCCACACCACCACCATCATCAACTATTATTGACTAAACTCGTGTGGGAGAATCTACCCAAGCAACTCACAGCTCATCAGTCAATAATGTCTAAAAATAAACTCATAGTGAGAACACATTTCTAAGCGCTTAAACTAGATTTAAAGTTTTAGAGATTTTGCTGTTGTATTTTAAACATTTTTGTAAATGTTTGCATATTTAAATTGAATATTTAAAATATTTTATGTTGTCAAATACATGTCGGCCAATTTGACAATGACAGTTCTTAATCTATTCAGAAACTGAATTACAGTGAAACTGTATAACATTTGTATTGGTTTAAATATTATATTTTATATTTCACATTGAAATATATTTCACTCAATGTACTGATGTCATTAACTCATATGTCAAGAAGTCTGATTTGTATGAGAACAAAACTGGATTTATTTTTCTATTTGATTATGCAAATGAACAGCTGTAATCTGAAACTACAAATAAACTCTGATCAGCATTTACTGGTTTTGCTTGCAGTTGACGTTTCTGAATGTGTGCAAGAGGTCCTTCCTCAGACATGAAGCTAGTTTATTCTTTTCTTTGTGGCTGGTTGCTGGCTATGCAATATTTATTGTAATTTGTACTATTAATTATGTACATTTCATCCATTAACAAATGTAACGCTCTGTAGCATGAATAAATTGATACAGTATAAACTTGAGCGCTGATGTTGAGAAAGTCCTTCTTGATTTTTCCTCTTTTTTTTCTCTTGATTTTGTCTCTTTTTTCCACATATTCATGTATATTAGACTTCTCAGCTATATTAGATATTAAAAACACAATAGCTGAATGTTCCTTCAACATCACACAACACTTGGGACTTTTATGTCACAGTGGTTGATTTTTATTAACAGATTTCATTTTTTTTCTCATATAAAGGTGACATTAAACCTGTCTTGAAATATTTAATTATGCCCTCATTTATAAATTATCCTTTTTTGAATGTCTTTTATGTATACACTCAATGAAAAGTGTGTAAAACAGGGACCAAACACTTATAAATATAAGAAATTTTTCACAGGTGTTTCCCCCACATTCTGAATTACGCTTTGCAGTGTGTTGTGTTTTAGGGTTAAAGAAAATGTCTATAAACATTAAATTAACAGTACTTTTTTCAATTTTCTACTTTTTTTTTTTTTTTTTCTTATAATGTATAATGTTTTGTGTGTGTGTAAAAAAATGACATATTTTTCATTTTTGGGGGGTGAACTACAATTTTTCTGTCTATATCTCATTCATTTTATTAAAATATATTTTGATATATTCATTTAGTTCAGGGGTCAGCCAGACCCGGTCCAGGAGGGCAGGAGTCCATGCAGAGTTGTTTTGACCCTAATCAAACACACTCTGAAGTAACAGCATTTTCCCTCTTTTCTATTTGGCTTTAACTTTCAACTTTACAAGATATACCTGTAATAAATTTTGTTTCTGACTTAAAAAAAACACTTTTGATACACTAATGTCCTATTGCCTTGTTTATTTTGTTACATACTTTTTTTGCACTGCTGAATTCATATCAATTTTGACTGACTCAAGGTTACAAATTAAATGTATTAAGTTTTTAAACAGTCTTCCCCCCTGCATGTTACATAGTTTTTTGGCACATGACATTTACACCTACCTGTCAAATGAGACCAAAATCTAAACTATGGAAGTCCAGATATGGTGATGCAACAGAACAATGACAAAATCATTCACGAAAATAAATTCGGCTGCAATGGACAGGATGCAGCCCATGCTGTTTAACTTCCGCTTTATTGACTATTTAAGGCGAACTAGTAAGAGTCTTGAAGACATTCTCTCTGACACAAGAAGTGAGTGTTGAAGATCAGGTGTGGCAATAGAGACACAAAGAATCCTCATGAGGAGTTTGGCTATCGTGGTGGTTCTGGCAGCTGTGATCTGGACTAGAACAGGTGAAGAGCTTTATAATGTTTGTATATTATTCTATCTGCAGGAACAATGCAGAATATTGAGGTTTACTTGGACTTTCTACTTTAGCGCAACAAAAGATTGATTCATACTGTACTAAAGTCTCCACATCAGAGGTGACCGATCCCATCATCAGTTTCAGGACGCAAAAAAAAGTTTTCAATGTGTGAAGGCCGTCATGTAAGAATCACAATTCCTCTATAGAGAAAACATGTCATGATTAGAGATCAACAACATCTTTTGTTACATTTCTGTTTTCAACCTTTTTATTCTTTTTGACAGCTTTGAGACGGAAAAGGATGAGTTCTGCAGTGACTGGAGACAACTGTAATAAATTTCGCTTTTGCCAACCTAGGGACGCCAATTAATGTAGTGAATTTAACCCTAACCCTAACCCAACCTAGGGAGGTGAAATAGGGTAGTAATGGGTACTCATATCACAGCTGACGTTATGATTCTTGGATCACGTCAATTAATGTGTGGTTATGAGTACATCACATAAGAAAGATTGGTGGGATCTCTAACTTGTAGAACCTCTACTGTATTATCAACACAAGGAACACACAAGTTGTAATAAAATAAATTTTATTAACCAAAGATAGACAAGAGTAATTAACAACTACTAAATGAATATCATGAATGAAACAGGAATAAAGTGCATAAGATGCATAAAATGCAATTGATTATGTTGGGAGTTGCTATATCAGAGCTACGTTATCTGTAAAGATAAACTGTTGCTACTCTGAAACAAATAAGGTGAATAACCTTATTATGCATCAAACAAATATGTGTAAGATTTGTTATCAACTGCAATCAGCTATATAATTTCTAATGTAAATTAGAAGATCATATACTGATAATATACAACAAAGCCAAGGTCTCTGGAAGAGGTTTGGAAGTGATATTTACGATCGCTGCGGTTGAGTGAGCAGTCCGGTGGCGGCGTCTTCTTCCCCTGGTTGCGCTAGTGGCAGTACAGTGGGGAAAGGAGCAGGAATCCGTTTTGACAGCCTTGACGATGAAGCGCTGTAGGATGCTGGTCTCCTGGAGCACCAAGGGTCCTAAGATCTGGAACACGCAGATGTGGCCCTGGAGAAGGTGCTGAAGGTCCTTAGCTTGGAACACGCAAGCAAAAGTACCTGAAGTGAAGGTTTGTTCGCCGGAGCTTAACCTTGTTGCAAATGTCTGTGTGTCTTCTGCCTCTCTGGGCTAGAGATTCAGAACTTGGTCAATCCGCTTTGTCTCTCTAGGATGGAGACTCAGGATGGTGCATCAGTTGTTGTCTCGCTGGACGAAGACTCTGAATGTAAACTATCTCTTTCCTCGCAGGCTAGAGGCTCAGAATGTGGTCGTATCTGTTGCTGCCTCAATAGCTGGAGACTTGGACTTGGTATCTGTTGTTTTCTCACCTTTGCAGGCCGGAGACTCAGAACGAAGACTGATCTGTTGCTGCCTTTCCTGTAGCAGGCCACAGACTCAGAACGTTAGTGTTTCTGTTAACGTCCCCTGGACGTGCCGGAGACTCAGAACGGGGTGTTTCTGTTGTGTCTTTCCCCTACAGGACTCAGACTCAGAACGTTGGTTGTCCTGTTGCAGTCTCTTCCTTAAACGGATGGCAGACTCGTGTGTTTCTTCGACCGGCCAGAGACTCAGAACTTTGGTGCTCTGTTTGTGTCTCTTAGACATGCCGGAGATTCAGAACGGGGGTTTCTTTTGGAAGGGTACCTTTATCCCTTTCCAAAGAGGAGGAGATTGCAATTTGGCGCTTCTCCATTTCCATGCTGTGATTGGCTGGTTCCATCAGAGTGGGGGGGGACATGTGGTGGCCCACCCTTCTTTCCTCCTGTGGAATTTATTGGCATAGTCCAAACACAAAGCTAGAAAAGTGTCACTAAAGTTTTACCGGTGCATTTCTCACTTCTCAAACCATAACCAGAATGCATTTGGCAATGTTACGAACACATTAAGTCCAAACATGATTGGAAAAGATTGAACTGTCATGCATGCATTCATTTGTCCATTAACAGCTAAGTTTGTGTAAGATGTTGCACTACACATTGCTGTCACAAGGAATACTTATTTCTCTGAATAAGTATAAGATGTGTGTGTTGTAGTGTGCATCAGTTTTAAGGTTTGAAAACCTAGTTATGAATGGATTTGGATGGATCTTCATGATCTCTTTTACCCACTGCTGCTGCATCTGGAGGTCCTAAGGAATTTTTATGGTCGGTCACAGGCCAAACCCTTAGGAATCAGTCTCGAGGAGGGTGAAGGGCACAAACTGCATTTTGACCAATAGGAAATTCTGTCCTTCCCGGGCTTTGCACCAAAGGTGGTCTTCTTGTGCTCTAAGAGGTGTCTGGCTGTTGTCCTGGCATCTTTATCTGATGCCGTTGGACAGTCTGTTTATGTTAGTTCACCAAGATCCAATCAAAATGTAGCAAACCTATGTCCAGTATTGTGGTCAGGGAGGGCTCCTGCCATAAACTGGGCCCTGGAATGTGCTGTCCACTACACAACCATTCTACAGTTTTTGAAAGATAAACCCCAGAAGTACAATGAAATATAAAAGAATTAGTAACAACATAAAAGGCTTATAAAGTGTATTGTGATGCATTTAGAATAGTATTCTTGTATTCATGTTTCTTGTTTGTTTGCTTGCTTTTTGCAGTGGAGCTCAAAAAGACCTGACTTCCACACCACCAACTATTATCAACTATTCATGACCAAACTCGTGAAGGACAATCTATCCAAGCAACTGACAGCTCATCAACTATTTGTGACCAAACTCGTGTGGGAGAATCTACCCAAGCAACTGACAGATCATCTGTCAAGAAAGTCTAAAAATAAACTCATGAGAACTCATTTCTAAGTACTTAAACTAGATTTAAAGTTTTAGAGATTTTGCTGTTGTATTTTGAACATTTTTGTAAATGTATTCATATTTAAATTGAATATTTAAAATATGTGATGTTGTCAAATACATATTGGGCAATGTGACAATGACAGTTCTTAATCTATTCAGAAACTAAATTACAGTGAAACTGTTCTATAACATTTGTGGTTTAAATATAATATTTTGTATTTCACATTAAAATATATTTCAGTTAATGTACTGATGTCATTGACTCATATGTCAAGAAGTCTGAGGGAATTTTAAACTGCTTTGTATGAGAACAAAAAAATGGATTTATTTTCTATATGATGATGCAAATGAACAGCTGTAATCTGAAAATACAATGTACATGTACATTTCATCCATTAACAAATGTAACGCTCTGTAGCATGAATAAATTGATACAGTATAAACTCAAGCACTGGCATTGAGAAAGTCTTTTTTGATTTTTCATGTTTCTTTTTTCCACATTTTCATGTATATTATATATAATTATGCCTTTTGAGAAAGAAAGCACAGATTATTTGGGTTGATAATAGCTAATGCCCCTCTTTGGCGGGCATGGCGATGCCTCTTTCTAGCCATTGTTGGTTGCCCAAGGCTCCCCTCCATGGAGGGCTAGCCTTGGTGCTCGCCTCAGCTACAGGCTGAACGTACTAGAGCACTTTATCTCACATGAGTTGATTCCAACTCATTTTTCTAAGAACGACTCGACTCCCCCTCGATGTTGGATCTTGTTCTAATACCCCCTTCTGGATGCTCATCTCAGGATACGGTAGTGCTATAGTCATAGAATCAGCAACCTAGGTCATTAGACCTCTTCTCTGCCCTTGTGATGTCTCTCCTGACATGAGATAAGCAGGGCTGTGCTCCCCTTGCTAATGCGGGGTCATTATGCAAGCCGCTTTTGGACAGAAGGGGTAGGTCCTCCTCTCTATAGTAGGTTAGGTACCTACCCTACAGCTGCTGTGCTTTACATGGCTGTCACATTGGAAAAGTCAACCACTTGCTGTCGCCCAATGTGTCTCTGCTTGTCACATTAGTGTGTATGAAAGTTGTACTACCCCATTTGGGTATTCAAGGCCTTCTGGAGCTTTATAGTATCGGCAGACCTCGTTTCTGCCCTTGTATCTCTCCTGTTAGGAGATGAGCATGGTAATGCTCTTTCTAATAGGGTCATTTTCAGCACACCGTTCTTGGGCAGAACGTAAGATCCTCCCCTCTGTTGGCTAGGTATCTACCCTGTGGGTGCTAAATGCTCGCCTTGGTTACTAAAGACTGAGCGTTTGTTACAATCTCATAGGATAAATCGGCTACTTGTTGCTGCTGATGTGTTTCGCCTTTTGCTACTTTGTGCAGAGGCTGCACTGACCCATTAGAGCTTTATAGGCCTTGGTCTCCTGGAAGCTTTCCGTGCCCCAGTGATGTCTCTCCTGACATTGCATGAGCCTGACAAATGCTCCCCTCACTGAGGGTCTTCTGTGAGCATGTCACTCTTGATTGGAGCTCATAGGTTCCTCTATGCCGAGAGAAGGGCCTCCGCTCCCTATGGCTCTGGCTATTCCAGGTGGTAGCCCCTGGTGGGATGATGTTAAGTCAGCCTTCTTTGCTTCTCTCAAAGATGAGGGTCTCTTGTGAGCATGCTGTTCCCTGTGAGCAACCAGATTCCTCTTCTCCTAGAGAATTTTATTTCCTCTGCTCCGGGGCATTCCCATTCAGGCCGCTCAATATTGAGCTTTGTAGTGCTCCCCTTTTTTACAGAAGGGTCGCTTTGAGCACGATTGGGCCCTGAGGGCTCAGAACCTCCCTTTTTGGGATTTGTGTTCTCTGCTTCCCAGAGCCTCTTCTTGAATGCAATTTCAGTGTCCAGGCTTGCCAGGCACATTCTAAAATCCACGTTGTGGTAAGAACGCACACTAGCTTCTTGTGTTCTTTCTAAAATCCTGTATGGTGGGGATCATGCGTTTAACTTCGTACCCTTTCTTGAGATGTTTGGCCCCGGAACCCTGGGTCAAACTCGACTTATGTATCGCTTTGATACTTCTGAACGGGGTACTGATGGACCTACCAGACCAGCTCCTCGAGCGAGGTCACACAAGCAGTAGGTGAACCCCCTGTTGACAAACCTAGAATACTAGTCTAGAATACTTTCTAGACTATAGGCTATATCCCTTCTGATTCCAAGTCTGAGCTCTGCCCTAGGGTCAGGCATCTGTTAGTCCTGTCCTTACAGGTAAGTTCAAGGTATGCAGCTCAGGCATTTGGCTGAAGGAATTAAGTCACTGACAGCCGCCTGGACGTCTTTTGGGGCAGCTCCCTCTACTTGGGTGGAGCTGGTACTTAGTGCTTGCCTTTTTTGTCTGGCTTGCACTCCCCTCAGCATGGCAACATGGGTGTAACCGTTCCCCATAGCAACCTCTAGAGGATGCAGTTTGAAGTTCTCTCAGAAGGGAACGTCTCAGGTTACGTATGTAACCCTGGTTCCCTGATAAGGGAATGAGACACTGCGTCCTTTAGTCTCATCGCCATCCTTCGGAGAGTGTCAGACGAAGAAGCGGATGTTGTGTTCAACCGGCGTCCTTTTGTACTATGTGGTCGCGCTGGTATGACGCACTGGCAACGACGAGTTGAGCCTGGCAGTGACGTCATAGGCTGTCGCCGCCCAGTACTGTGTAGTTTTTGTATGTAAGCTTCAGACATGGGTCGCAAAGAAGATGTTCCCCATAGCGACCTCTAGAGGACGCAGTGTCTGAATGCTTTGATGATTGCTTGATGCAATGGTTTCAAAAGGGTGGTGGTAGGTTTGTGACGCATTACATTTCCATCTGACTGCTACTGTACTGTACATCTCTTAAAAGACCTCCACATAATAGTTTACCCACATAATCAACGCCATCTAACTGACCAACACCAAAATACCTTTGATTTGGACACCAAGAGCTATGGCCTGGACTTCTAGATTAATCACTGTTGCGGTTCTGATCACCCTCATGGGATGTTTCATTGGTGCACAGGCTAGCTGTAAGTCACTAAACATGCAGCGTATGATACTTCAATATCAAAATCAATCTCACTGTCTTTTGATAGGCCGCCGATAATGAGAAACCTTAGGAAAAGACCTAAATTTGCAGGATCTCATAGTGCTGTGATCATGAATTTGACTGTTTGTCACATGGGGTCTGCAGGCTACTCTTACTGGTTAGAAATGTAAAGGAAGTGAATATCCTGTCGTGAAAAATATCATATAAAAAAACCTAAGTCCAGACACCACGTTCAAAACAGAACCTAACCTGCAAGCATCTTAATCTTGTGGTTATCTGAATATTTTGCACCAACATCATGCAGCTCTGCTGGAAATTAGCTCTGATGATGATGGTTCTTGTTTGTGTTACTGCACAGCAAAGCAAATGTAAGTTTATATGATGCCTTTTTAACTTTTTTTTATAGTCAGACTTTGCATTTTAGATTCATTTAATTCACACCAACATGTTGACTAGTGTTGATGTTTAAAGGCATAATCTACCCAGAATGCACATTTGGTTATCATTACTCATCCTCATCAGGCTTGTGCACAATTCAGAATTTCAGAATTGGCCGCCATTCAATTCATGAGTTGGAATTTGAATTGAATTGACTCCGCCCCACAGGAAGTTGAATTTGAATTGGAGTTGGAATGACAGGAAGTGGAATTAAATTCATGGCAATTCAAAGACATTCCATACAGTAATACAACAGAAACAATGTGTTGAATCTCACATACAATTACATTAATTTTGTAATTTAATAGCATAATTTCATTACACATAACTAGTCACTCCTCAACCCTGCATACATTTTGTTCCAACATATAGATAATGATCAAATTCTTTAAATAAATTACTCCCTCAATGTTTGATTATTTTTGTTCAAAATGTTATTTTCATTTCAAAGTAATCAAATAACACAAAGTCGTTGTAAATGCAGATGTCATTTATAGAATATGTAATAAAATCATATCTGACATATATTGTAAAGCTTCATTGTTAAACACTTTGAATTTGTATTGAATTGCAATTCTGCTTCCTTTAATTCAAATTCGAATTGTAATTCTAGATCTAGATCAAGAAGAATTGAATTAGAATTTAGGAGTCATTCTAAATTCAATTCTGAATTGTGCACAAGCCTGATCCTCATGTGATTCCTAATAATCTGTATGACTTCATGTCTTAGTTAATGGTTTATTAATAGCGAGAACTGTGCCTTAAAATAAAGTGTGACCAATTTTATTTATGAATGATTTTCTGTCTGCTTGCAGTGACCTCTCATGATCCTAAAAGGCCACTGCTGCACAAAGGAGATGCTCACGGATAAATAACCATTGACAAGATTCACAAGTTGTTACTGCCTTCGAGAAACATGCAATGTTTTGCAGCTGTAGCGTAAGTCATTCAAGCAATATTTAAAGAATCAACTGAAATCTATTTGTCTAAAAGCATTTTATTTTGTCAATATATGCGGTCTAAATGCATTTCACCCTTTCGTCTTTACAGGTTAACTGATATATACAATGAGATGCACTGCATCGATCCTGAAGCTCCATGGCTTCAAAAAAGGATAAAACGTCAACAAAAGGTTAGAATTCACATATTATGATCAGCGCTGACAGCCTAGCGGTTAGTGCATTGACATATAGTGCAACAGCACCTCTGGTGACCTGAGTTTGAGTCCCGACTTGTGGTCCTTTGCCAATCCCATTCCCAACTCTCCACCCCATGCTTTCCTGTCAATCTCTACTGTACTGTTCTCTTGTTTAAAAAGCATGAAAAAAGGCAAACAAGAAAATGTACATACTATTCATTTAAAAAAAAATCTGAGGAGTGATTAACATAAAAGAGCCGAACTTCATAGAAATATGACAATTTCTGAAGGCATTTGTGACTCTGGACCACAAAACTAGTCATAATTTAACCTGAATGCTGAATAAATAAGCTTTTCATTGATGTATGGTTTTAGGATAGGACAATATTTAGCTGAGATACAACTATTAAAAAAATGTGAAATCTGAAATCTGAGGCTGCAAAAAAAATCTAAATATTTAGAAAATCACCTTTAAAGTTGTCCAAGTAATTAGCAATGGATATTACTAATCAAAAATTAAGTTTTGATATAATTACGGTAGGATATTTGCAAAATGTCTTCATGAAACATGATCTTTACTGAATATCCTAATGATTTTTGGCATAAAAGAAAAATCGATCATTTTGACCCATACAATGTACAGTATTGCTGGCTATTGCTACAAATATACAGTATCAGTGCTACTTATGACTGGTTTTGTGGTCCAGGGTCACATATCAAGTACAGAGACACTTTCTAACCTGTTTTTTTTTTTTTATTATTATTTGACTTCAACAGAACATGTTCAGATTATACTAAATCTTAAAACACACACATGGGGACTGAACAACCGTGAACTTCACCCAGAATTTGGCCTTCACCTGCCACACCAGCAAGACTTCTTTTCTATTACTTTCCATCAGACAAGCTACGCTGTAATACACATTTCTGCTCTAAACTATGCATCATCTTCCTCCAGACTAATAACAGTCAGACAAGTCTAAGAATTTGCCTATTAGAAATGTTTAGTCTGAAGCTGTGAGAACTGTTCTCAGACAAGTCTGTCTTGTAAGCAATTAGCGCGATGTTGACTGAATTCATAAATTGATTAGACAGAAATAAAGAAATGAATAAATAAAAATACAAAACCACAAAGATGGCTGTTTTGATCTTTCATTCAAAAAAATTCACCAAAAAAAATCTAACCTTCCATTGAAGTAAAACAACTGAAAGGAGGGGATCTCATTATGAAATACAGTGCTGCTTCAAAGAATTTTCGATATTTCTGCATAAATATAACCAAAAACATCATCAGATTTTCACACAGTCCTGAAAGTAGACAGAGAAAATCCAATCAAATAAAAAGAGACAAAAATGTATACTTAGTCATTTATTAATTATGAAAAAGGATCTAGTGTGAGTGGCAAAACTATGTGAATCTTTGCTCTTAGTATCTGGTGTGACCCCCTTTTCCAGCAATAACTGTAGCAAAGTATTTCTTGTAACTGCTGATCAGTCTTGCGCAACAGCGTGTAGGAATTTTAGCCCGTTCCTCAGTACAGAACCACTTCAGCTGTGAAGTTGGTGGGTTTCTTCCTATGAACTGCTTGCTTCAGGTCCTTACACAACATTTCAGTTGGAAGGTCTGGACTTTGACCCAGACGTTCCAAAATATTAACTTTGTTTTTCTTTAACCATTTTTTTGTAGAACTACTTGGGTGCTTGGGGTCGTTGTCTTGCTACTTGACCAACTTTCTCTTGAAATTTAGTTCTCAGACAGATGTTCTGACATTTTCTTTTAGAATATGCTGGTATCATTCAGAATTAATTGTTCCATCGATGGAAACAGGCCCAGATGCAGCAAAACAGGCCCAAACCATACTACCACCACCATGTTTTACAGATGGAATAAGGATCTTATGCTGGAATGCAGTGTTTTTCTTTATCCAAACATGCTTCTTATTTAACCCAAAAAAGTTCTATTTTGATCTCATCCGTCCATAAAACATTCCTCCAATAGCCTTCAGGCTTGTCCACATGATCTGTAGCAAACTGCAGATAAGCAGCAATGTTCATTTTGGAGAGCAGTGGCTTTCTCTTTGCAACTCTGTCATGCACACCATAGTTGTTCAGTATTTTCCTGATGATGGACTCATAAAATTTAATATCAGCCAATGTGTGAAAGGCCTTTAGTTGCTTAGAAGTTACCCAGGGGTCATTTGCAACCTTATTGCACGTTTTGCTTTTAGAGTGATCTTTGTTGGTCAGCCACTCTTGGGGAAGGAAACTGTGGTCTTGAATTTCCTCCATTTCTACTCAATCTGTCTGACTATGAATTTGTGGAGTCCAAAGTCTTTAGAGAGTTTGGAGAGTTCTCCTTTTTCAGCCTGATGAGCAACAGCAACTCTGAGATCTTCTGAAATCCCCAGAGATCTCCTTTGTTCGTGCCATGATTCACTTCCACAAACGTGATTAGACTTTGATAAATCACCGTTTTTAAATAAAACAGGGCACTCACATGTAATGGTCATCCCATTCATTGAAAACACCTCTGAATATAGACTCTAATTTCACTTTTAAATTAACTGTTAATCCTAGAGATTCACATACTTTTGCCACTCACAGATATGCAATATTGGATAATTTTCCAGAATAAATGAATGAAAAGTATATATTTTTATCTTGTTTGTTTAATTGGGTTGTCTTTGTCAACTTTCAGGATTTGCATAAAAATCTGATGATCTTTTGGGTTATGTTTATGCAGAAATATAGAAAACCCTAAAAGGCTGTGCAACTCATGGTGGCCACAATTATTGGCTGAACCTCCATTTACCAATATAACAGCATGGAGCCATCTTCTAATGCCTGATGGGTTTGGAGAACACCTGACAAGAGCTTGAAGACCATTATTCCATACAGAACCTCTCTAGGTCCATGTTGGTGCCTTTTCTCTTCAGTTCACCCCACTCATTTTCTCTATGGTTCAGGTAAGGGGACTGGGATGGCCCTGGCAGAACCTTCATATTGTGCTCAGTGACCCATTTTGGTGTTGATTTTGATGTTTGCTTTTGGTTCATTGTCCTGATAGAACATCCAACCAATGCAAGATAACATCCATTTGCCAAGATAACAGCTCTGATTCATCTGCTTTAATGCCTGATGGGTTTGGAGAACATCTAACATGAGTTTGGAGACCATTCTTCCATACAGAACCTCTCTAGGTCCATGTTTTTCTCATTTTCTGTATGGTTCAGGTAAGGGGCCTGGGATGGCCATAGCAGAACCATCATTTTGTGCCAGGTGACCCATTTTTGTGCTGATTTTGATGTTTGTTTTTGGTTCAGTGCCCTTACAGAAGATCTAGCCAATGCTTGAAACCCTCCCATCAATGTATGGTGGTGTTAACATGATGATTATTATTGATTGATTGAGGCTTTTTAACTCCAAAACTCAACTAAAGCTGCAGTTCTTAGTGTGTGATCTTTGGAGAGTCTTTGGCCACTCAAAGTATCCTCCTCATCGTGCATTAGGATGATATAAATGTATCCTACGTGCAGATCTGTAACATCTCCAGTTGACTGGAACATCTTAATTATTGCCCTGAAGGTGAAAATGGGGATTTTCAACACTATAGCTGCAAGCACCACCTCAACATCCAAACTCCCCATTAAGATCCTTCGAGTGTCCATCAGGTTGCAAAATGAAAGTCTTCCATGTGTAAAGGTCACCATGTAAGATTCACAGTTCCTTTCTTTTTTTACAGCCACTTTCTATTTAGTGAAACTCAACAATCTTTTGTTGCACATCAGAACCATATTATCTGCTCTTACTCGTTGTGGTGGATGATTATAGTACTTTGGCTTTTATATGACCTCATATTAATACTCCCATGAAACAGGAAGTCATGGCTAAACAATTTGATGTTCATAATCATCCTGGTGTGCTAATCTGTGGAACACACAAAAAAAGATATTTTGAACAAGGAAAAAAAATATTGAGAACGGTCAGACTTTTTAAAATCATTTTTGTGTATGTAAAAAAAAATTACATATTTTTCCTTTTTGGGGGGTGAACTACTATTTGTTCTGTCTATATCTCGTTCATTTTATTAAAATATATTTTAATATATTCATTTAGTTTTAAATATTCATTTTGAAGTATAACAGACTTCCAGTAGTGGATGTGTTCCAATCTGTCAGTCAATTGTGGTGGATGATTATAGTATTTTGGCTTTTATATTACCTCATATTAATACTCCCATGGAACAGGAAGTCATGGCTAAACAATTTGATGTTCATAGTCATCCTGGTGTGCTAATCTGTGGAACACAAAAAAAATATTTTAAATATTCATTTTGAATTATAATAGACTTCCAGTAGCGGATGTGTTCCAAAAATTCAGCAGTTTTTGAAGTACGATGAAACATAAAAGAATTAGTAACAACATAAAAGGCTTATAAAGTGTATTGTGATGCATTTAGAATAGTATTCTTGTATTCACATTTTTTGTTTGTTTGTTTGCTTGCTTTTTGCAGCTGAGCTCAAAAAGACCAGACCTCCACACCACCACCAACATCAACTATTACTGACTAAACTCGTGTGGGAGAATCTACCCAAGCAACTCACAGCTCATCAGTCAAGAATGTCTAAAAATAAACTCATAATGAGAAAATATTTCTAAGCGCTTAAACTAGATTTAAAGTTTTAGAGATTTTGCTGTTGTATTTTAAACATTTTTGGAACAATTTGACAATGACAGTTCTTAATCTATTCAGAAACTGAATTACAGTGAAACTGTTCTATAACATTTGTGGTTTAAATATTATATTTTATATTTCACATTGAAATATATTTCACTCAATGTACTGATGTCATTAACTCATATGTCAGAAAGTCTGAGTGAATTTTAAACTGATTTGTATGAGAACAAAACTGGATTTTTTTTTCTATTTGATGATGCAAATGAACTGCTGCAATCTGAAAATACAAATAAACTCTGATCAGCATCTACTGGTTTTGCTTGCAGCTGACGTTTCTGAATGTGTGTAAGAAGTCCTTCCTCAGACATGAAGCTAGTTTGTTCTTTTCTTTGTGGCTGGTTGCTGGCTATGCAATATTTATTGTAATTTGTACTATTAATTATGTACATTTCATCCATTAACAAATGTAACGCTTTGTAGCATGAATAAATTGATACAGTATAAACTTGAGCGCTGATGTTGAGAAAGTCCTTTTTGATTTTTCGTCTTTTTTTTTCTCTTGATTTTGATTTTGTCTCTTTTTTCCACATATTCATGTATATTAGACTTCTCAGCTATATTAGATATTAAAAACACAATAGCTGAATGCTTGAACACTTGGGACTTTTATGTCCCAGTGGTTGATATTTATTAACAGATTTCTTTTTTTTTCTCATATGAAGGTGAAATTAAACCTGTCTTAATTATATTTAATTATGTCCTCATTTATAAATTACCCTTTTTTGAATGTCTTTTATGTATACACTCAATGAAAAGTCTGTAAAATAGGGTCCAAACACTTATAAATATGAGACATTTTTCGGTATTGATTTTTAACAGGTATTTCTCCCACATTCTGAATTAAGCAGTGCAGTGTGTTGTGTTTTAGTGTTAAAGAAAATGTCCATAAACATTAAATTAACAGCACGTTTTCCAATTTTCTACTGTTTTTTTTTTCTTATAATGTATAATGTTGTAACGCCCCGCCAGCAGAGGAAGCCCTTGCCCATGTACTGTCTGTTACTGCTCCCTCTGCTGCTTCTTTGGTGACTTCCTGTTTGGCAGCCATTTAAGGAGGGTTAGGCCAAACAAGAAGTTGTGAAGTATTGTTTTGACTGTGTGGACTCTACCAAGCATTTTCCCTGTTTTCATTGCCTTGTTTCATGGTCATTTGTATTTTTCATAGTCATAGTTTTTGCCTTGTTTCATTGCCTTGTTTATTTTGTTGCTCTGGACTACTCTCTTGGATTTTGACCTTTTACATGTTTTGTGGATTATGCTTTTGTCTTGCCCTGGATGTTACAGTTTGCTGATGTCTGACCCTGCCTGTCTTGACCACAATCTGTACAATAAAGCTCACACTCAGATCTATCCACGCTTCTGACGAGTCACGATACAGATGTTTTGTGTGTGTTTAAAAAAATGACATATTTTTCATTTTTTGGGGTGAACTACTATTTGTTCTGTCTATATCCCATTCATTTTATTACAATATATTTTGATATATTAATTTAGTTCAGGGGTCCCTGCAGAGTTTATCCCCAACCCTAGTCAAACACACCTAATCAAGGTCTTACTAGGTATACTTGAAACTTCAGGTTTGCAGGTGTATTGAGGAAAGTTGGAGGTAAACTCTACAGGACACCAGCCCTCCAGGAACAAGTTTGGTGACCCCTGATTTATTTTTATATATCCATTTTTTAAATAAAATAGACATCCAGTAGTGGATGTGTTCCAATCTGTCAGTAAAGGATGCGGTCATGATAACAAACTGAAACAGCATCTTTAATTTCAGAAGAATATGACAGTATGGAGCATGTGAGTGTGACAATATTATGAAATGGAAAAACTTGTCCCAGCTAGTAAAACTCCCCAACAAACCTCTTAGGCAAAGTAACAGTAGGATGTTCGCTCTTCATTCCTGTTTTGCTTTAACTGGTCAACTTTACACGATACACCTGTAATAAATTTATGTTTCTGACTTTTCTGTTACAAAAAAAAAAAAAAAAAAAAAACACTATTGATACACTAATGTCCTATCACCATACATATTTAAAAAAAATAAAGTACTTTTTCAGCATACACTGAATTCATATTAATTAAATGACTGACAGCAAGATTAGAAATTAAATGTAAGAAGTTTTTAAACAGAAATTTCCCCAACTGCATCTCAAATGAGATCACTCCAAATCTAAACTACATGGAAGTCCAGATATAGTGATGACGAAATCATCAACAAAAATAAATTCAGCCGCAATGGACAGGATGCAGGCCATGCAGTTTAACTTCCGCTTTATTGACTATATAAAGGAGAACTAGTAAGAGTCTCGAAGACATTCTCTCTGACACTAGAAGTGAGTGTTTAAGATCAACAGAAAATGGAGATACAAAGGATCCTCATGAGGAGTTTGGCTGTTGCAGTGGTTCTGGCAGCTGTGACCTGGACTACAACAGGTGAAGTGTTTTATAATGTTTGTATATTATTCTATCTGATGGAACAATGCAGAATATTGAGGTTTACTTGATTCTTCTATTTTAGCGGAATATATCAAGGTGAATTCATGCTGTACTAAAGTCTCCAAAGCAGAGGTGACCGATCCCATCATCAGTTTCAAGATGAAAGAAGAAAGTCTTCCATGTGTGAAGGCCGTCATGTAAGAATCACAATTCCTCTATAGAGAAAACATGTCATGATTAGAGATCAACAACATCTTTTGTTACATTTCTGTTTTCAACCTTTTCATTCTCTTTGACAGCTTTGAGACTAAACGGGGGTACTTCTGCAGTGACTGGAGACAACCATGGGTGCAGAAGAAAGTTAAGCAGTTTTTGTACGTTAAACCCAGCTAGTATGGTGAAACATAACAGAATTAGTAACAACATAAAAGGCTTATGAAGTGTATTGTGATGCATTTAGAATAGTATTCTTGTTTTCACGTTTTTTGTTTGTTTTCTTGCTTTTTGCAGCAGAGCTCATAGAAATAAACCCCTGAGTTCCACACCACCACCAACATCAACTATTAGTGACCAAACTCGTGAAGGACAGTCTACCCAAGCAACTGCCAGCCCAACGACTATTAGCGACCAAACTCGTGAAGGACAATCTACCCAAGCAACTGCCAGCCCAACGACTATTAGCGACCAAACTCGTGAAGGACAATCTACCCAAGCAACTGACAGGTTATCAACTATTAGTGACCAAACCCGTGAAGGTAAAACTACCCAAGCAACTGACAGGTTATCAACTATTAGTGACCAAACCCGTGAAGGTAAAACTACCCAAGCAACTGACAGCTCAACAACTATTAGTGACCAAACTCGTGAAGGACAATCTACCCAAGCAACTGACAGGTTATCAACTATTAGTGACCAAACTCGTGAAGGACAATCTACCCAAGCAACTGACAGGTTATCAACTATTAGTGACCAAACTCGTGAAGGACAATCTACCCAAGCAACTGCCAGCTCATCAACTATTAGTGACCAAACTCGTGAAGGTGAAACTACCCAAGCAACTGACAAGTTATCAACTATTAGTGACCAAACTCGTGAAAGTGAAACTACCCAAGCAACTGACAGTTATCAACTATTAGTGACCAAACTCGTGAAGGGAAACTACCCAAGCAACTGACAGGTTATCAACTATTAGTGACCAAACTGAACAAACTACCCAATCAACTATTAGTGACCAAACTCGTGAAGGTGAAACTACCCAAGCAACTGACAAGTTATCAACTATTAGTGACCAAACTCGTGAAGGTGAAACTACCCAAGCAACTGACAGGTTATCAACTATTAGTGACCAAACTCAAGCAACTGAAGGACAATTAGTGACCTACCCAGGCAACTGACAGGTTATCAACTATTAGTGACCAAACTCGTGAAGGACAATCTACCCAAGCAACTGACAGGTTATCAACTATTAGTGACCAAACTCGTGAAGGACAATCTACCCAAGCAACTGACAGGTTATCAACTATTAGTGACCAAACCCGTGAAGGTAAAACTACCCAAGCAACTGACAGGTTATCAACTATTAGTGACCAAACTCGTGAAGGACAATCTACCCAAGCAACTGACAGGTTATCAACTATTAGTGACCAAACTCGTGAAGGACAAACTACCCAAGCAACTGACAGGTTATCAACAAATTAGTTGAAGACGTGAAAACTACCCAAGCAACAAACTATTAGTGACCAAACTCGTGAAGGACAATCTACCCAAGCAACTGACAGGTTATCAACTATTAGTGACCAAACTCGTGAAGGACAATCTACCCAAGCAACTGACAGGTTATCAACTATTAGTGACCAAACTCGTGAAGGACAATCTACCCAAGCAACTGACAGCTCATCAACTATTAGTGACCAAACTCGTGAAGTGAAACTACCCAAGCAACTGACAGCTTATCAACTATTAGTGACCAAACTCGTGAAGGTGAAACTACCCAAGCAACTGACAAGTTATCAACTATTAGTGACCAAACTCGTGAAGGTGAAACTACCCAAGCAACTGACAGGTTATCAACTATTAGTGACCAAACTCGTGAAGGTGAAACTACCCAAGCAACTGACAGGTTATCAACTATTAGTGACCAAACTCGTGAAGGTGAAACTACCCAAGCAACTGACAAGTTATCAACTATTAGTGACCAATCGTGAAGGTGAAAAACTACCCAAGCAACTGACAAGTTATCAACTATTAGTGACCAAACTCGTGAAGGTGAAACTACCCAAGCAACTGACAGGTTATCAACTATTAGTGACCAAACTCGTGAAGGTG
Source organism: Labeo rohita (assembly GCF_022985175.1). Classification (NCBI taxonomy): domain Eukaryota; kingdom Metazoa; phylum Chordata; class Actinopteri; order Cypriniformes; family Cyprinidae; genus Labeo; species Labeo rohita. The sequence goes on along the minus strand of NW_026129433.1, from coordinate 12,661 downwards.
AAACTACCCAAGCAACTGACAAGTTATCAACTATTAGTGACCAAACTCGTGAAGGTGAAACTACCCAAGCAACTGACAAGTTATCAACTATTAGTGACCAAACCCGTGAAGGTGAAACTACCCAAGCAACTGACAGATCAGTGAAGAATGTCTAAAAATAAACTCATAATGAGAAAACATTTCTAAGCGCTTAAATTAAATTTAAAGTTTTAAAGATTGTGCTGTTGTATTTTGAACATTTTTGTAAATGTATTCATATTTAAATGGAATATTTAAAAAAAAATTATGTTGTCAAATACATATTGGGCAATTTGACAATGACCGTTCTTAATCTATTCAGAAACTAAATTACAGTGAAACTGTTCTGTAACAATTGTGGTTTAAATATAATATTTTGTATTTCACATTGAAATATAGTTCAATTAATGTACTGATGTCATTAACTCATATGTCAAGAAGTCTGAGTAAATTTTAAACTGATTTGTATGAGAACAAAACTGGAATTTTTTTCTATTTGATGATGCAATTGAACTGCTGCAATCTGAAACTACAAATAAACTCTGATCAGCATTTACTGGTTTTGCTTGTGGTTGACGCTTCTGAATGTGTGCAAGAGGTCCTTCCTCAGACATGAAGCTAGTTTATTCTCTTTTTTTGTGGTTGGTTGCTGGCTATGCAATATTTATTGTAATTTGTACTGTTGATTACGTACATTTCATCCATTAACAGATGTAACACTCTGTAGCATGAATAAATTGATACTGTATAAACTTGAGCACTGATGTTGAGAAAGGCCTTTTTGATTTTTCCTCTTTTTTTCCTCTTGATTTTGATTTTGTCTTTTTTTTTCCCACATATTCATGTATATTAGACTTCTCAGCTATATTAGATATTAAAAACACAATAGCTGAACGTTCCTTCAACATCACACAACACATGGGACTTTTATGTCCCACTGGTTGATTTTTACTAACAGATTTCTTTTTTTTTTTCTCATATGAAGGTGATATTCAGCCTGTCTTAAAATATGTAATTATGCCCTCATTTATAAATTATCCTTTTTTGAATGTCCTTTATGTATAAATTCAATGAAAAGTCTGTAAAATAGGGTCCAAACACTTATAAATATGAGAAATTTTTCCATATTGATTTTTGCACAGGTGTTTCCCCCACATTCTAAATTACGCTTTGCAGTGTGTTGTGTTTTAGCGTTAAAGAAAATGTCCATAAACATTAAATTAACAGTACGTTTTCCAATTTTCTACTGTTTTTTTTTCTTATAATGTATTTTTACTATAATATCCATAAATCAGACTTTCAGTCATCAAATATGAAATTCATAAGCTGATTCAAATTTAATTTTTATCACAATAACTTCTCCCACAGAATGATATTAAACAATACATAATGTGAAATGTGGAAATGAGAATGTGGTTGAAATGTTTTTCAGAAGAAAATAATAATAATAATAATAATAATAATAATAATAAAAACTACACAAAACAAAAAGTGTTCATAGCTAAAGAAACACCCAGTTAAAATTGTGTAAATACACCACCAGTCAAAAGGTTTTGAACAGTAAGATTTTTAATGTTTTTTTAAAGAAGTCTCTTCTGCTCACCAAGGGTGCAAAAGTAGTAATATTGTGAAATATTTTTACTACATAAAATATCTGCTTTCTATTTGAATATATTTTAAAATGAAATGTATTCCTGTGATCAAAGCTGAATTTTCAGCATCATTACTCCAGTCTTCAGTGTCGCATTATCATTTAGAAATCATTCTAATATGCTTTTTTGGGGGAAAGAAATTCATACTTTTAGCAAGGATGCTTTAAATTGATCAAAAGTGATGATAAAAACATGTATAATGTTACAAAAAAATTTTATTTCAAATAAATGCTGTTATTCTGTTATTCATTAAAGAAACCTGAAAAAAATCTACTCAGTTGTTTTCCATTAATAATAATAAGAATAATAATAATAATAAATGTTTTCTAAGCAGCAAATCAGAATATTAAAATGATTTCTGAAGGATCATGTGACTGGAGTAATGATTTAAAAATTCAACTTTTAAATCACAGGAATAAATTACATTTTAAAATATATTCAAATAAAAAGCAGTTATTTTAAATAGTACAAATATTTCAAAATTTACTGTTTTTGCTGTACTTTGAATCAAATAAATGCGGGCTTGGTGATTTAAAAAAAAAAAATCTTTACTGTTCAAAAACTTTTGACTGGTAGTGTATAAACATTTTTTTTTTGTTAGTTAATAAACATCCAGTTGCATCAAAATCAGAAACTCAGCACTTCAACTTAAGACATACTTTTCAGCTAAACTTCTTTAACCCCTAAACTCATTTCATGTATTGTGGCCTGTTTTGCATTTTCTTACTACTCAAGGGGGGATATTAGTTTCTCATAAATTATGCTGACGGGTAAAACTTACTGCATTGTGGTTGTTTTTTTTGAGAGGTGTGAATGCTTCGATGATCGCTTGATGCAATGGTTTCAAAAGAGTGGTGGTAAGGTTGTGACGCATTACATTTCCATCTGACGGCTACTGTACTGTACATCTCTTAAAAGACCTCCACATAATAGTTCACCCACATAATCAACACCATCTAACTGACCAACGCCAAAATACCTTTGATGTGGACACCAAGAACTATGGCCTGGACTTCTAGATTAATCACCGTTGCAGTTCTGATCGCCCTCATGGGATGTTTCATTGGTGCACAAGGCAACTGTAAGTAACTAAACATGCAGCACATGATACTTCAATATCAAAATCAATCTCACTGTCTTTTCATAGTCCGCCGTTAATGAGAAACCTTAGGAAGAGCCCTAAATTTGCAGGATCTCATAGTGCTGTGATCATGAAGTTTACTGTTTGTCACATGGGGTCTGCAGGCTACTCTTACTGGTTAGAGAGGTAAAGGAAGTGAATATCCTGTCTTGAAAAATATCATATAAAAAGACCTGAGTCCAGATAGCACGTTCAAAACTAAGCTAACCTGCAAGCATCTTCATCTTATCTGAATATTTTACACCAACATCATGCAGCTCTGCTGGAAATTAGCTCTGATGATGATGGTTCTTGTGTGCGTTACTGCACAGCAAAGCAACTGTAAGTTTCTATGATGCTTTTGTATACTTTTTTATAGTCAGACTTTGCATTTAAGATTCATTTAATTCACACCAACATGTTGACTAGTGTTGATGTTTAAAGGCATAATCTACCCAGAATGCAAATTCGGTTATCATTACTCATCCTCATGTTATTCCTAATAACCTGTATGAATTTATGTCTTTTGTGGAAGACAAAAGAAGATATTTTAAAATACTTTAGTACCTAAAAAGTTTCAGTTCCCATTGACTTCCATTGTATGTACTAGAAATATTATAGAAGTCAATGGGAACCGAAACTGTTTTTCTAACAAAATTCCTCAATATCTTTTTTTGTCTTCAAAAGAAGATATAAATTTATACACAGGTTTGGAAAAACATGAGAGTGAGTAAATTACAGAATTTCCCTTTTTGTGTGTACAACCCTTGTAACAATAGTGAATCCATTACAATATATTGCATTTAACTGTAGTGTGGTTTTGTTTTCTTTGATGGAGTCCTTATCGATATCACGATCATTTCGTTTTCACACGTACAGTATCCACACAACAGGTGTTTCAATCTCGGTCTCTCTTTCAGATCGTCGACCCACTCGTGTTGGAGTGAGCTGCTGTAAAGAGGTGTCGAGAGCAAGGATCCCTCCTACAGTTAAACTGGTTGGATACAAGCAACAGAATGCTCTGAGTCCATGTGTGGATGCCATAATGTAAGCTCTCTCTACACACTGTTATTTCACAGTTGTTAATATGCATGATATTGTTTTCATTTCAATTTATCGGTCATGCAGATTCTACACAGAGAAGGATAAGATCTGCTCTGATCCAGATGCGCGCTGGATTCCAGCGCGTCTGAGAGGTACAACCCTCATATTAATACGACATCTCAATATGTTTATGTACTAATTGAAAAAACTCATAAAATGATCATCTTTCCCCCAGATCTGAAGGAGATAGTGGACTGAGCCAATGGAGGCCTAGAGGATGCTGCAGATCTATCCTAATATCTATCATAATATCTATCTATAAAATAAGAAATATATATTATGTATGTTTATTTAAGCAAAAAAAAAAAAAAAAAAAAAAAAAATCTACTATTAGATGCTCTTTAGCTTATGTGTTAAAAGATGTTTACCTGCTTTGTTTTATCTGCTGTAATAATAAAATTTTTTTTTAAATAACCATTCAAGCTGCTTACTTTTACATACACATGCAGCATTTTCTCTGTAACAGCTTGCCTTGTGTTTAATCATATTTAAGCTGATTCATTAAAGAAACAGTCGCACAAAAAAGGGGAAATTCTGTCATTACTCATTCTAATGTCATTCCTAATACGTTTGACTTTCTCTCTTGTGTGGGATATTATAATGATAATATAATGTTGCTTTATAATGTTGTTCTTTTTTAGGCTTTAAAGAATTAATCCACCTGTAAATTAATGGAAATAATTCATATTGGGTGAAATATTCCTTTGTCTACAATGTGTTACAGTAATTGAATGTGGGCCACCTAGTGGAGAACAGGCACCTAATGCACAGAGTAGGTCGTAATGCAACTTAACCACATAGTGTCAACTCCAGAGTAAGAACACACCCCTAAACAAGAAATACCTCAAGTATCTCTAAAAGACTTACTAAAATGATACATGTTTCTCAAAGTAGGCTACCAGGGTAGTACCATAATAAAGTATGGCATCACATGCTAACCACCTAGTACGTTACGCATGGTGTTGAAATAGCATGGTATTTTTATTGATTTCATGTACTGCCCATGATTTTTTGTTTGTTTGGTTTTTGAAGTGTCTTTATGGTTACCTGCAACTCTTTGAGAATATCGCTCCAAACAATGCCTGATGATGCTCCCTGAATGACCCCGCATTTACGACAGAAAATTACTGCGTTCGACTGTAAAAAATTCTGTAGATTAGTAAGAGAAAAACATTTAAATTTTCACATCAAAATATTTTTTAAATGCTGTTGCAATTATTTGTAAAAGTAATGACAAAACAGGTTTTGAAATTAACAGGGTTTTTAAAAAAATTACACTGAAATTAATATAAATTCTACCAAACTTTGAGATATAGGTGCAAAAATGTCCTGTATGAGTTCATTTTTAATATTTATAACATATATTAAACAATACCAAACTAGCAAGGGTGCTGTTTTGCCAAAATCAGCACATTTGCAAATATATGATGTGAATTTTATACACAATTCAATAAACAACAAGTTAATGTTAAGTAACTTAATTTTTAGGAACAACAAAGTCTGATTTTGATCCATTTCATCAACAAACATTCCATGCAAAGATGCATCTCCAAGCAAGCACAGTGGTACTTTGTTGATGAATGAATCTGCATTATTCAGTTAATCAAGTGAGTCATTCAGTGACCCAGTTATTAAAGTGATAGTTCACCCAGAAATAAAAAAAAAAATAAAAAAAATGCTGTTAAATGTACTCACTCTCAGGCCATCCAAGATGTGCATGACTACTTTCTTCAGCAGAACAGTAAAAAAGATTTTAGCTGGAACCATGGCCCCAGGCTATGGATTACAGGTAATAATGTTGTAAATAATTTTCAGTTTCTTGCACAAACCAATCGTTTTGCTTCATAAGACTTCAATATATCATCAGTCTTGTTAATTATCTTCATTTGCCAATGTATTTAAGATGTGTTCAGACCTATGTTTCCTGGTCCGGTCTGTGAAGTGCTTACATGTGTTATCTGTCCTTCTGTTGTTGATTTACCCTCTTGTGGATTTGAACGACTGTTTGACTTGATCTTCATCTTCTTTGTGTGTTCATTTACCGTAGTGTGACAGTCAAGAGCCAGGGGTGTTGACTTTGTTTTCCTTGATATGCTTTTTATTATTCTCAAAAACAGGCAGCTGCTGACTTGCATTTTATGAATCACCAAGGATTATGGTTTCAGCCAAAAATGTTTGCTGTTCTATCCACAAGTTTCCTACGCCCCATGAGGCCTTGCGTCAAAAGTAGGAGCGTCTTCCAGTTTGTAGTAAACAAGGGGGCGTGACACTTATTTATTCAACAGTTGACAGTAGTGATGGGCAAATGAAGCCTCGTGAAGCACTGACATTTTTCTCTGTTTCGGGGAAAGATTCAAAGCTTTGAGTTTGTCGAAAACAGCGCCATCTGGTGGTTAGTAAAAAAAGAGGCCAAAAGCCTGTGAAAGAAAACACGTCGGATGAAACATTCACGCATATCACAGATCGACTGTTACGTGCACAAATATAAGTCAAACAGCGTGTGTGTTTGTTGAATTTCTGTCTCTGATAAATTCATTTACCCATTAAACTGTGGCATTAAATGCTAGTATGATGTAATAGAAGAATGATGTACACATTAAGTGCATATGGCAAAAAATTAATTTTCCTGAAATAATTTTTATTTTTCATATTACTTGTATGACGGGGTATTTTAAAATATAAATGATTAAGTAAGATCTGGGAGTTCAAACTGGGGAGAGAAAATCAAGGCTTTTTGTTTGTCATTGGTTTCGTGATTTCTACATTAATAACACAAGCCTCGAATCGAGGCTTCATCTGGCACACCTCTTAACACAAGCTCTGATGTCACATCACTAGTTAACAGTCATTCAAGATTTAGCGATCCAGATTGGTGTGGCAATGGAGAATCCTCCTGATGAGTTTGGCTGTTGCGGTGGTAATTGCAGCTGTGATCTGGGCTACAACAGCAGGTAAAGAGCTTTAACTGTTCACACTTCATGCTATCTGATGGAATGATGAAGAATATTGAGGTTTACCTAGTTCTTCAGTCTTAGCGCAAGATAGGGATATATCATGCTGTATTAAAGTCTCCACAGCAGAGGTGACCGATCCCATCATCAATATTTGCAACATCTTCCATGTGTGAAGGCCGTCATGTAAGAATCACAGTTCCTCTCTAAAGAAAACATGACATGATTAGATCAACAGCATCTTATGTTATATTTCTGTGTTTTGCTTATGGTTGATGATTCTTAATGTCTGCAAGATGTCCTCCTTCAGGATTTAAGACATCTTTTCTCTTAGCATCTTTATTCTTTCCTCAATGCTGGTTTCTGGTTATGCACTGTTTATTGCTATGTACTGCACCTTGTATTACTGATTGTGTATATTTAATCCATAATCAAAGGTTTCACAGCATAAGCAAGTTAGGGTTAGGGTTAGCAATACCAATACCAAAATGTCAATACCAAAATATCATCATATTAAAAAAATTATGGCTTATGTGAATGCTTCAGTGGTCACTTGCAATGGTTTAAACAGATGGTAGTAAGTTTGTGACACATTATTTTCATCTGATTTTTACTGTACATCTTAAAAGATCTCCCCCAAACACTATTCAGACTAAGATCTCTAGTGTTTCACTATACCTGCTGTGCTGCTGTAACCCAGACAATGCCTTTGAATACGCTGTAATATAAATTTGTTTTTTTATTACCTCAATTCATGAATGGGTATTATTCAGACAGATGTCTCACCATCCCGTCCATATACATCTGTTATAGCAACACATTAACTAAATGTGGCTCAAGTGTTGGGGACATTCACTATTTAAAATGTAGTATTCTGAAATAACCACTAGATGTCGTTTTTGTATTGCAAGTGTTCATGAATTGGACTGTTTTGTCACATGGGGTCTGCAGGCTGTTCTTACTGGTTAGAGATGTAAAGGAAGTGAATATCCTGTCTTGAAAAATAGCATATAAAAAGACCTGAGTGTAGACAGCTGTTTCAAAACTGAAACTATCCTCCAGACGTCTTCATTTTGTGATTATCTGAATATTTCACACCAACATCATGCAGCTCTGCTGGAAATTAGCTCTGATGATGATGGTTCTTGTATGTGTTACTGCACAGCAAGGCAAAGGTAAGTTATTGCTGGATTTGTATTTTCATAATGCTTTTTGTTGTGGTAATTGTGGATTTTCTGACTTTAATGAACTTTATTTACACTTATACAATAAAATATGCAAATTCTGTCATCATTTACTCATCATCAAGTTGTTCCTCACCGGCAAAGAACTTATATTGACAAGAAGTGAAAGCCAATAGAACATTGCAACAGCGGCGCCCAGCAGCAGCCCTACGCTTCCGCCAATTTGGACAGCAGTCCACTAGCTTCTTGCTGTCCCTATGGCAAATATCAGCTGCTTTGTTTAAAAAAATGTACATTAAAGCTAAAATACACAACCTGAATGATGACAACATTTTTAATATATATATATATATATATATATATATATATATATATATATATATATATATATATATATATATATATTACTTCTTTTTGTTTATTTCTTAAGAATTTTTGTACTTCTGTTAACTATTAAACCATAAGTTGTTTATTATTGAAATGATTTCGTATGTTTTGTACGTACTGTAATCTTTGTTTGTTATTGTGGCAATAAAAATATGACAACACAGAATAACGTGCAATCACTAGACTAGTGATTATCAAAAACAGACTTGAAATTCCTATTTTAAGTGGAAGTATTAGCATTATAAATGCTAAATTAATACCAACATATAAAATTAAATTAGGGACATGCATCAGAAAATTGGGAATGTTAGACAATAAATATATATAAAAGTGAGATTCGCCAATTTTTAGTGCGCAAGATGTGATGGATTCTGATCCGTCAAAAAAAAAAAAAATAATCTAACCATGTAGAGTGACGTTTTGCACATTTTCGTGTTACACACTACTTCCCTGCAGTCATTGCGCTCATTTATTTCCAGTTTGACTTCTCTTTCGTTGTCATTCTGTCTGCTTCTGTGCGGTTGTCCAGTTGGCGGTTTCACTCCGAAATGGCGGCCGCGCTACCGAAGCGCCACCTTGTGGATGCTACCAAAAAAGCATCAAAGTTTCGCCTCTTGGTATGCTATACTCTTTGTTACAGGTGTTATGGATCAACTTGGGATCATGTTATCTGGGGATATGCGCGTGCACGCAAATAGGTTTACCTGAGATTCCAGCAGGTGTTGGACGGCCACAGATTCGTCACATGGAATTTTCTACGTAACGGATTTCAAAGCTTTCCACATTATTTGTTTGTATCATTATTGGACTCTGTTGTTTTCCCTTTCGCTATTCCAATGTATTAGATGCCGTTTAAGGGACGTTTAATGCGTTTTCATGTCGCGTCTCACAGACCACGCCCAGATTGTTTTGTTTAGGCTATATTCGTGGATTGAATGGATTTTTTTCTAATAACAATTAACAATAAGGTATTTACTTTGTAAAACGCATGTATGCGCAGTAGTTTAAAAATATATATATTTATTGAATATTTTGTGTATTACTTTTAAGTAGGAATATTGCTGTGGTTAAAGGGACGTCAAGCACTTTATTAGCTTTATTTATTTCTTTTCTTTTTGTAAATATTGATAAAGAATAAGTGATAAACAAGCTGTAGTTTTGCATTGTGCCTATAATTTCGATTTAGTGACACAGATAGGCTGCAGTGAATTATCTGTGCTTATTTAAGTTCAACAAATTATTTAATGTTTAACAAACATGTATTTAATGTTTATTAAACATATATACACAGGTGTTAAAGCAAAATCACAAAAAGCATAATACATATACCGTAGCTTCAAAGCAGCATTACATAAAATGCATGTTTCTGTTACTAGGAAGAGAAATCTGCTATGTCAGAAATGACACATGTCAGTGTAATGTCCATATGCGACCCTGGACCACAAAACCAGTCATAAGGGTCATTTTTTTGAAATTGAGATTTATACATCAACTAAAAGCTGAATAAGTAAGCTTTCTATTGATATATGGTTGTTAGGATTGTTATTTGGCTGAGATACAACTATATTGAAATATTGAAAAAATTACAGAAAAAAAGCAGTTCTTAGCAATGCATATTACTAATCAAAAAACAAACAATATATTTGATATATTTACAAAATATACGAATATACCCGTGCTATTTAAGATTTTTTTTTTTTTTTTATTTTTTATTTATTTTTTTATTTTTTGTGGTCCAGGGTCGCATATGGCAGAAATGTTTTTTTTTAACAAAGGTCTATCAAGTCAAGTCACATTTTTTTATATTGTGCTTATTACAGTAAGAGCAGCTTTACAATGCTAAACAGGAAAATAGTGTCAATAATGCCAACAAAATTTAATTATCCTGAAAAGCAGCTCTAACAGTAAACAGTACATTTTTTCTGTTACAGCCAGCTCTTCGTAGAGTCAGTGAAGTCATCATCCAGTTCAGTTGTGTCGATGGCTGTCTTTTGACAAGGTGGATCTGTCTCTAGGGCACATCTATTTGTCATGGTCTCAGCTAACATTCAGAGAGGTTGTGGTCGTCTCTAGGTTCTGATCCATCATCTGGTCTGGATACAGACTGGATCTGGTTAATTAACATCATTCAATTAAGCAGCTACATTTTAAGGCATTGATTACATATTGTGATTATAATGATAATTTTGCAGTTTTGCATACTAATTCAGAGTTGGGATCATGTTAAGTTTTTGCAGGTGTTATTGTCATTTCTTTACAGGTGTTAATGAGGTTGTTACCACTGAAATGAAGATAACTGGCATAATTCAAAGTTATATTACATATAAAGAGGCCCCCGCTCATTACATTTCACTTATAAAATTGAATATGTGTCATATTTTCAGTTTATTAAGTCTGCAATAAAGTACATAATAAAGCTTATCCTATTCTAATTGATATTTAGGAGAGAGGTATCCTATTCATGTGAGGTGCCAAATGATTATGAGGTTAGTGATGTGTACTGTATCTTGGAATATTAGCCATATACAGTACAGACCAAAAGTTTGGACACACCTTCTCATTCAAAGAGTTTTCTTTATTTTCATGACTATGAAAATTGTAGATTCACACTGAAGACATCAAAACTATGAATTAACACATGTGGAATTATATACATAACAAAAAAGTGTGAAACAACTGAAAATATGTCATATTCTAGGTTCTTCAAAGTAGCCACCTTTTGCTTTGATTACTGCTTTGCACACTCTTGGCATTCTCTTGATGAGCTTCAAGAGGTAGTCACCTGAAATGGTCTTCCAACAGTCTTGAAGGAGTTCCCAGAGATGCTTAGCACTTGTTGGCCCTTTTGCCTTCACTCTGCGGTCCAGCTCACCCCAAACCATCTCGATTGGGTTCAGGTCCGGTGACTGTGGAGGCCAGGTCATCTGGCGCAGCACCCCATCACTGTCCTTCTTGGTCAAATAGCCCTTACACAGCCTGGAGGTGTGTTTGGGGTCATTGTCCTGTTGAAAAATAAATGATGGTCCAACTAAACGCAAACCGGATGGAATAGCATGCCGCTGCAAGATGCTGTGGTAGCCATGCTGGTTCAGTATGCCTTCAATGTTAAATAAATCCCCAACAGTGTCACCAGCAAAGCACCCCCACACCATCACACCTCCTCCTCCATGCTTCACGGTGGGAACCAGGCATGTAGAGTCCATCCGTTCACCTTTTCTGCGTCACACAAAGACACGGTGGTTGGAACCAAAGATCTCAAATTTGGACTCATCAGACCAACCCACATGGAAAGAACCTATATGAGGATATATGCGCATATATGAAACCTATATGCAGTATATATGCACATATATGATAATATATATGCTGCATATATGCGTATATATGCCACATATAGGCAAAATTGAGGTGCATATATGTGCATATACAGGCCATATAGGTCTCCTGTATTGCTTCTTTATATCCACAAAAAAGCCCTATATGTACATACAAGATATGTCTCCTATATAGCTCATGGCAGGATCTGGTCATTTTAGCTCATATCTCACTTTGGCAACTGTCATACATGATGCCTAGCTCATATTTTCTATTATCAAGGCAATAACTAAGAACTAACTAAAAAAAAAAAAAACTTATGTGCGAACACGTGAAATTGGTATCACATGTAATTGGCATGTTATGGAATTCCCACACGGAAATAACCTATATAAACATATATGTTTTAATATAGGTTTTGATATAGGTTTTTAATATATGTGACATATATAAAATTGGCCGTTTTCCTATATTATATGTACATATATGTGCATATACATATAGGAAAACGGCAAATTTTATATATGTCACATATATTAAAAACCTATATCAAAACCTATATTAAAACATATATGTTTATATAGGTTATTTCCGTGTGGGAAAGCACAGATTTCCACTGGTCTAATGTCCATTCCTTGTGTTCTTTAGCCCAAACAAGTCTCTTCTGCTTGTTGCCTCTCCTTAGCAGTGGTTTCCTAGCAGATATTCTACCATGAAGGCCTGATTCACACACTCTCCTCTTAACAGTTGTTCTAGAGATGTGTCTGCTGCTAGAACTCTGTGTGGCATTGACCTGGTCTCTAATCTGAGCTGCTGTTAACCTGCGATTTCTGAGGCTGGTGACTCGGATGAACTTATCCTCCGCAGCAGAGGTGACTCTTGGTCTTCCTTTCCTGGGGCGGTCCGCATGTGAGCCAGTTTCTTGTAGCG